>NC_059501.1:71267100-71570130 GCF_914767665.1 Harmonia axyridis
TTACACGCCAGCGAAAAATCATAAATTTTGATTTATGAAACTAGGAAATCAATTGGTTTAGAAAATTATTTTATATCGAATTTTATAAATCTAGTTGTTCATCAAACTTGAACCATTCGATAGGTACCTACACTCCAATGAGATTTTCTCCAAAACTGTTAGAAATATATTATCACATTCATTTTTACAATAAAAAATCCGTTGAAGAAGAATGAGTAACAATAATAATCTTAATTTCATCGGTTTGAAATTCACAGAAATTGAATTTTGAAATTAAGAATTTTTTAGTTCACCTCTCTTTTTATGAAATAGTTAAATTGATTGGTTCGATTATTGCAAATTTTGTTCAATCCTCAGGTGTTTGCAGTTAGTTTCCAGAAAGTTTATAATTGCAAAGTGTTTGCAGTTAGATGTCCTCATTCTTCTGGAAACTATTTCTAAAATTAGCATAGAATAATTTAGAATAATTATTTTTCAACAAATTAATGGCGTAAATACTTGTTAATTTGATGAAATATTTTCAAATGAGAAATTGTACCTACACTCACTGGCATAAAACTCGGCCATAAAATATTTTGCTGAAGTTCGTAGTCCAAGAATTTTTGGAATTCTTCATCGGTTTCAATCGTTTCCACGCAAAATTGAGTATAAATTCTTTAGTATTGAAACAAACTCCAGAAAAATTCTCCAGAAAGGATGGTAGCTTATTTATACAGGGTGAAAAAGAACCATGTATTTGTAGTCCAATTTCTCAACACTCTTTGGAACAATTCGTGCAATTTACGCCAAGTTTATTACAAAGACCATCCTTTTCGCCATCTTTCAGTTTTTATTTCACCTGGATATTCTGATTTCTTTTGTAGATATAAAAGCCTGGAATTTTATAAATCCGCCAAGCTCTATTAAGTAACAGGCCGGTATATCAAGAGCAGCACGAATTATTCATTGAAAACGCAGTTCTAAATGTTCAACGTTACATGCAAGACGTTCTTCAGGAAGCTGTAGATATCCAACGATTAGAATGGCCTGCATGTAGCCCGGATCTGAATCCGATTGATTATTTCTGGGGATGAAATTCAAAGAACATTCGTCCTCGTCTTATATTACCCAAAACACTTGACGAGCTGGGTTTTACGTTACAATCCGAATATGACGCAATTCCTCAAGTTCGCATTATTCATCTTATCAATTCGATGTCTCGGCGATTGCATGCAGTTATTTCCGCTAGAGATGGGCATACGAAAAATTTGAGAATGCCAAATATTTTCTCTTTTTGTTTCAAATTTCTATTGTATATTAAAATATTAGCAATTAAATTTTTTCCCTAAAACATTCCAGGCTTTCATTCGAATACGTGTATCTTCGAAAGAAATCAAGCTTTCAAGTTGTAATAAAAACTAAAAGATGCGGCGAAATGGTTGGTCTTTGTAATGAACTGAGGGTAAACTCTACAAATTTACCGAACTGTTCCTCAGGGTATTAAGGAATTGGGCTGCATGATTGTTTCATCCAGTAGAAATAAGCTATTTATATTTTTGGAGAATTTTTCTGAAGTTTATTTTGATACCAAAGAATTTATCTTCAATTTGGCGTAGAAACAATCGAAACCAACGAAAAATTACAAAAGTTCTGGTCAACGAACTTCAGAAAAACTTTAGGTGGCCAAGTTTTTTTGCCGGCGAGTGTATATCAACATGACGGACAACATTGTAAATCAAATATAAGATAAAATAGATGCTAAAAAAATAAAGAGCACAGCATTAATTAACATAACCGATATATAATTAGAATTGGTCGAGACAAAAAATCATTCGTTTATTCCAGAAATTAATGTACCTACGAAAATGTTCGATTGCCATTTCAAGGACGAAGAAAAAATTGTAATTGATAAATTAGTGGAAGGAATGCTTTTACAATGCATATTTGGACATGATAGAAAAAAATTCGATGTGCGTTATTTGATGATAAAAATGAAGTTCAATTCGATTATCGTAATTCGTCAATATTTGTCGTAATTTTTACGGTAAAATTTTCGATTTGTCATAGAGCGGAATAGTAAAAAAGCAACCTTGAATGAATCTACAAAAAAATTTTTCTTCTAGAATATTATTGGACGAGACTATCTCACAATATTATTCAGCATGAAGGAATTAATATTAAACTAATATAATAACATTTGTCAAAATTTTGGCGTTGAATAAGAAAGAAAACTGTATGGATGAAACTGTCTGTAATTTTATAATAATGATATTTATTCGCACATAAGAAAATCCTAACAAGTACAAATATTTGCCATAATAAAGCCATTCCCAATTTTTTCCAAATTCATTCTTACATAAATTCAATTCGAATCTTGAATCTTTGTTGAATATAATATGTATTGCTAAATTTTGGACTTGGATTTCATAAAGTGAGAATCATATAAGAATCATATCTTAAGCGGTGAAGATAATAAAATAACATATTCTTAGGTATATAACATAAATGTGGAACGGAGCTCCCGTATCGATAGCGAAATATATATATTTGAGGGAAAATTTCACAATATCTCCTACTATATTTAGCGTTTGTGGTCAAATTTCTCAATTCTGCAAAATTCTGATGATTTTATCATTTTAGGAATTCAGTATGATTCAATGATATTTAAATGTGTTAATGGACGGTATTTATCACATGTTTTTAGAATTTCAAGTAACGAAGATATGGAAACTGTGTACATATTTACAAAATATCATTTCATATTCTTTACTTCAGTTCGAGCCCTGAAATATAATACATATCCGCTATGAATTCATTTTCATTCTTGTAGATTTATCTAAAAGATGAGAAGAAAAAATAGGTGAAAAATTTTCGCATTTCACTGAAGAACGCTCACAATGATCCTTACCTTAACTATATCTCTAGAATTCATCAGTTCTGTAAATAAAATGAATCTTTCATTTGATAAAACTGGAAATTTAAGACTATGGTTTCCCCTTTTATTGCAAAATATCTTAACACTTATTGAAAGAATTATATGATTGATACCAAAATGAAAAAAATCAAGAAGAATATCGAAAAGAAATAAAGAGAGCAATGACAAGAAGACAGGAATTTTTGGGGGCTATTCATTCGCCAATTGCGCCCTTGGTATCTACCACACCACAGAACTGTATATAGCTGCAGATGAGATCTTCCTGAATTGGTACTAACATTCGAATGATCATTTAACATATTCAAAATAAA
This sequence comes from Harmonia axyridis, assembly GCF_914767665.1. Classification (NCBI taxonomy): domain Eukaryota; kingdom Metazoa; phylum Arthropoda; class Insecta; order Coleoptera; family Coccinellidae; genus Harmonia; species Harmonia axyridis. Next base: position 71,270,326 of record NC_059501.1, read on the forward strand.
TTTCAACCTAGTCGGATCTGTTATTAAAAAAGATGGAATAATTCTTTTCCATATTATGCTTGAATTTTTTATGTCCCAGTGTCGCGATTAATATGAAATTTTTCATTTAATTTTCAATTTCAAGTTCAAGTTTGATGAAATATCCCATATGTACAGCACCAACAGAATCATCGAAAATTCTAGCAGAATATTGAATACAATCCAAAGAATAACTATAAGGACACATTCCTTAAGGAGAAGCACTGTAGACACGTGTTTCGGGCTTTCGGCCCTCATCAGTACGGTGAAAAAGTATAGGGATGATCAACACTTGGTGGGAAACAATAAAAAAAGGAAGTTATGTGTCTACAGTTAGCGCTTCTCCTTGAGGGATGAGTCCTTATACTTTTTATCTGCTTATTTCCTCTACATTGAATGCAAATCCCCAATATTTCCGTTACAATAGATCCGGCAAGGTTGAACATTACTTTTTAATGTAAAATGATCACCCAAATGATTATTTCAAATTTAAGGAAGCTCATTCCCAGTGGCGACGCCAGCTTTCAAAAACAGGGGGGCCGGATTTTATTGGCAGGGCAACAGTACATCGAAATATTCCTTGAAAATTATAGTTTTGCTAATCTTTTTATTTTAATTATTTTAGCTTCAGTATGTCAAATTTTAAGGGGGGGTTGCCCCTGCCCCCCCGGGCAATGCCACTGATCGTTTCGCTATCTACACGGACGCGAAAAGGTCATGAATGAACGACCGACCAAAAGCTCCTGACGCCAAGTCGATATTTTTCTAGATTTTTTATTGAACAATTCCATAAATTTATCATTGGCAATAATGGAAATAATGAACCGAATTGTTGATGCGTTAATATTAAAATATTCCAGTTGGATCGAAAATATCAGCATAACTATAACGTACAACAATAAACGAGATAATTAAATTAATTAAAACCACTGCAAATAAATTTTTTCCGTTCAGAATGACCTATGCTAAATTTGTAACTTGCAGCCCAACTCTCATGCGTGTTTCTTCCGAGTTATTGAACTTGCCGGACCAAAACAAACTCCTTTAGATGCACGAAACCGGTAAACCAGTCAAGGTGATAGAAGGGGATTTCCAGGACCTAAAGAAATTAACTTCGCAAGATCAATCGCAGAGCAGAAAGCATCTGGTAAGATTCCACAGTGCAAATCCTGAAAAAGAAGAAATATCCAAATTGATGAGAATTTTTCCATTCGGATTTTTTACTATAGGTGATAATTTTCCAATAAACCGCAGAATTGAACAAGTCCTTTTTATAGCTGTGAATTCTGAATTTCGAAGGAATATGTGTTGTTTTCGCTTTTTGTATTGGGTATGACATCAAACCTTTTCCTTGAAAAATATACGACAAATATTTATTATGGGCAAAAAATCTGGACAATGGTCTTTCTGAAGAGATTTTATGAGATATTCATTTATTATTGGTATCCTACAATGATTTTTCGAATCCTTTCGAGGAATTGTTTTTCAACCTCCCACTCATAATTTCACAGTTTACGTTTTGTATACCATACGAATGAAAACAAACTCTTTTTTGCAGCTTGGTTCGAAAACACTGCGAATTTTTCAACATAGTTCAAAATATTGTCCTTTATAGCAAAATCTCTCCACATATTTACCACAAGCTTTTTAAAAATGAATTTTTAAAAATTTTACTCCTTGATTTTAGCTTTCATAATTCAAATTCTTGATATGGGAGGGTCAAAAAAATATAATTACCTGCCAATTTATAATTTCAAACATGAGCAGTAAGAACTTTAAGGGGATGTTGAAAATATTTCTCTCCTACCCTAAAAGTATTCCGAAAGTTTTCATCGAAAATAAAAACAAAATGGCTCAATATCCTTCATTGATGTTGAGAATACGTTACGTTAATTATACTATTTCAAAAAATTTGAGAAAAGCACTGACCTGGCATCATTCATGCCCCATTGGAGAGCACAGAACTAAATATAGGGAAATAAAAAAAAAATTGAAATATATGGGATGAGATTTATCATTATGTCATTATAACGGTTGATTTATCTAGATGAAGGTTCTAATTATACGGTACTCTTGAAATTTGGCATAAATATTCGAGTGAATATTTTATCCATACAATAGTACATTGTTTATCTAGCAGTAAAGTGATACTTTCCTGGAAGACAATGAAATTGTTGGCCAAAGCGTTGAAAAATATTTCCGGAAACCAATGTTTATTGGATTCCGGAAATATTCTTTTATTACGAGGTAGGTACACATACAATTGAGGAGTTTTCCTAGATTAATAACGATGTTCGGTGAAAATTTCATTTTGCCTATGTAATTCTTGACAATCGGATCATTGTGACAAAAGTAAAAGAATTAATACTTATTTCTACTTAATATCTACTTATCTTCCAAAAATATTTGAAATATGTGTGGGACATAAGAATTTGTAAATACTGCTGAAAATGTCATCTTGAATAAATTCAAGGATAAATATGAATACACTTAAAAACGTTTCATGGATTATTTGCAAGAAACGTCAACCACCCCATCTAAAAATTCAATGATTGGATACCTCGCCCATTTGTATAAAAAGTTGTAACCATCTATTTTATGGTCAAATCACTCCATGCTCAAGTTACACTCAGTATAAGAGAAGATGTTGCTTGAACATCAACGTTTGGATGAAGCATATTATAGGGCGGTGATAATCCTTATGAAACTGAGAGACCATTACCTCCACAAGAAGTCAATGTATCGTGTGCAATTTGGTTTGGTGCAGAAATTGGCCCCTACTTCTTTGAAAATGAAAAATGTGACACTTAAACCGTCAATTCTCATCGCTCGGCTATACCCAAATAATAACAGGTTTTTTTTCACCTAAAATGATATGGTTCCAGCAAGATGTTGCCCCAAAGCACACAATGCAAGAATAATTCTCATCAGGACGCTTAATTTCTTGTTTCGAAGGTGTGAATTGGCCACCACGATTTTGTGATTAATTGCCTTTGGATTTTTTGTGAGTTTTTGGGAAGGACCAATATAATCCACAGCCTACTGTCGATCTGAAAACCCACATCCGTCAAATTGTAGAATATTGTACGAAATCTACCGGCGAAAATTACAAATTACAAAGATCGAGTCCTGTGAGAGACCACACAGAGGACATTAAAATGATGTTATGTTCCAGCCATAATGACAAGGTCCAAGCATTATATTGAATAAAAGTTTGACATAAAAATTCAGACATAGCAATTCAGGAACAGCAGTATTCACCAAAAATTTCAATACGTTTAAAAACAAATTATGGTCTCATGAAATAGTCCTGTCAAAAACAATTCTGGCATTCAATTCTTTCTGTGAAAAAAATCGAAAAAACACAATGCAAAGTAATATATTTTTTTGGCATTTTGTTGCCACCTGCTTTTTGCTTCTTGTTACACTTTTACTCAGCAACGTGTTTTTGGGATTTTTTCGAAAAAATTAGATACCCTTATGTTATTACTTATGAATAATCATTCAAAATTCGAAAATTCGAAAATTAGTTTAAGGGAGGCTTTCCTTTCAAAAAAATTCCAAAATAATATTGGATTCATTTTCATTTGTGCCTATGATCATCAATTTTTTTCAATTTGCTTCCTTGATTTTTTATCCTACGAAAGTTCCTATACCTTATGAGATATATTTTCAAACTAAAATTTAAATACATATTACTTTTATATACTCAAAGAAACTTTCGTGGATAGTGTTTATTTTGAGTTGTGAAGACAATGCACCAAGATTATCAACAAACTATTTCGGATTCAAACAGGATTTCAATAATAACAATAAGGTAGGTATACTACAGTATTTTTTTAGTACTATAAATAGTACCTATTCGCTGTTGCCTACAGTAACTCACACATTTATTACGGAGTTTATGTTCAATCGAATTCACTGATAAATAAACGTCAGTTCTCTATAAATTCGATAAGGCTCCATTAGGAGCATCATAAAACAAACAAGTTGCGTTAAGCTCACTGCGATCAGTCGTAACAATAATGTACACAAATCCGTTTGCTCGAACTCACTGTACGATCAGACAAGTGATCGATAAATTCCTCAATATCGACAGTAAACATAAAAAGTCCAAGGGTGAATTCCAAAGAAGTTACAGTAATAGATCAAGTGCATCTTCAAATTCTTCGTCTAGAAGTTCATGGAAAGGAGAGATAAGTTCCAAAGTGTGCTGATACGAGTATCAGGTGTTAAGTGCAGGTTCTATCACTTATTGGTGATTCCCTGAAAGTATGAACCACGTGGAAAACAGTTGAGGAATTTGAGGATATATATGGAATTAAAATTTAATTCAATTTGGGGATTTATAGGAATACCTATCTACCAATATTTCCCTTAGTGATTAATGAAGAAAACAGTGAGGATTTGAGTCACTATCTATTTACAATTTTGTGCGAAAGATCGGTGGTTTTGTTGTAAAAGCTAGTAAGATCTGATGTTTTGCAGTGAACATTTAACTTATATGAATGATTTTATTTATTATATTTATTGAATTTCTACGAAAATATGGAGAATAAAGAATTATTTATTAAAATGGTTATGGTTTAATCTAAGTATTTCCTTATTAATTGGAAAAACTTTTTCTGAAAAGCCTTTTTTTAAATTTCCCAATGGTAACACTATTTATTTGGTATTTAATTTGAAATTGTTAGAAAGGTTCGATAAGGAAGAAGGAAATTTGGAATTACATCAAGAGAAAATTGCATAAACATTTTATCTTGTATACAGGCTGTTCCTTAATAATATACTTACTAATATTGAAGGAGGCGATATTTGGAGCCATTTTAAGTAAGTAACTGCTAAATCTGGATGGTAAATTTTCCGAAAAAAATAAATAGGTATTTATAAATTCAATGATGCTATTGTAGGTATTTCTTTGAAATTTGGTACATGTTTTCACTCCATCAAGATACATTTTCTAATGTAGGTTTTATTATTTTTAACAGTGGTGTTTGTATGGCTTTTGCATTGAATATTTTTGGAGAAAAAAATGGCACGACACTATTCTTCTCAAATTTTTTATTTATTTTAAATTCCCATTCATTTCTGAACAAATTTGATATATTACACTCTGCCTGACGCATAAAAATCGTTTTACTGCAGGTACAAATTGCTGAAATTGTCTTGTGTGATTTTTGTTTGAAAATCGTGTTTTTTCGAAGGTTCCGTTAAATATTAAATGATAATTCATTCAAATTTTATTTTAATTGGGAAATCTAACGACGAAATATCTTTTTTAGAATTCTGATTCAATACACAAGCCATTTCCACGGATTGGTCACCCCATGACATTTTCAGCAATTTTTCTCTGAAGTAAAATGTTTTTTATTTTTTTAAACCCTGCCCCGGACAAAGTGAAATCAATTTATCAAATTTGTTCAAAAATGAATGACAAATTCAAAATCAATTTTCAGAGAAAAAGCAGTGTCGTACCATGTTTTTCTCCAAAAATATTCGATGCAAAAGCCATGCAGACCTCACTGTTAAAATTAATAAAAAAAGCAGTGGAAAAGTAAGTGTATCAAATTTCATAGAAAAATCTGCAATAGCGTCATTATTGTTATGACAATTTTTTCAACTGGAAACTTCACTACCTGTGTCCCAAGAGTCCATGTGATCATGGCATATGAAGTTTTTTCTTAAAATGGCTCCAAATATTAGCATATCATTGAGGAGCACCTTGTATAACAGTTATTTTTTACAGACATTTGTTCCTAATCAATGTGTGCTTTTCAAAAATTTAAGAAACAACAAACCAAGAAATCAAATTGAAAAAAATTATGAAAAATGTGACGTTATGTCAGGAACTGATTACCAATTCATCTTTCTATTCACTGTTCCAACCAGCCTAAGGCTGCTTGATTTCTAACCGTCTCATAACTTATATACTCTTCAATTTCTTTTAAGATAAAATAGCTGTATACCTACCATATGTTTCAAATATTTCATTTTAACGATGTTCTTTACGAAGATAGGTACAAAAAAAAGTGCATCGAAATTTGGTCAAAACTTTCTGAGATATTAAACTTTCTCAAGAATGATGTTTCTAGTGGTATGATATTCACAAATTTTTGTATAATTACTCGTATTTGGTCGGACAGAAATTTTTGCATTATTGGAAAATAATTGAATTGGCAACAAGAGTTTGATGGAATACTTCTTAGCAATTATGAAACATATTTAAATTTGGAAAAGAAAAAATTTAACAAGGTGGAAGAATTTTGTTAATAAAAATATAGTGATTTTCTTGTTTGTCAGCTAAAATGACTAGGAAATAGGCATTGGTTAAACAACTATTTTGAATTACTATAGTTTTCTAATATACGAAATATTAGTCTTTGTTTTTTTTTTGTTCAGAGAAACATGGAGCATATCATTTTGCTCAAATATCTGTAATTTTTAGTCGTGTTAGGTGAAAAACTTTAAAAGTCATTCACAAAAAATTAGAAAGAAGCAAGTTTCAAAACAAAAAACAAACAAATTTTTCTGATCTAATATATTTCGTAAAAACTTGTTCCAGATATTTTCACTAGTTTGCAAGGAGCAGTGCCAATATGCAAAAAGAAATATTCTATTATTTTATATTTTCATAAGGTGTCAAGTTCATGGCTAGAAGACGTACTATTAATTGTTAAATAATAGTAAAATTACTATGCTCGTTGATATTGATTGGATAGGTGTGGAAGATCCACGTGTTGAGAGTAAATAAAATTGTAAAATAACTAGACCGTTATGACGATGAAGTAATTTCGTTCGAAATTGAACCTTCAATATATCTACTGGTTTGAAGTCGTTATAACTTGTGTTCTGAAATATATTAGATTAATTTTTTTTGGTATACAGGAATTGAATCCTTAGAAGGACATCTCAAAAATATTCAAATACAATATTTTTCAGCCATCTCCATCATTTTTGATAGCTTTTTTCAAAAGTTCCACTTTTCATTTTCTTATTCAATCAATTATTGACTGATTTTAGTGTGAAATAATATTTCCTCAGAGGAGTATGAAAGATATGTGTTTCATTATTTCTCAAAATTTTTGACCAATCGATATCTCATAATAATTAACATCAGTTGAAAAATTGTAATTGTCATGCGATCCATTATCATGTATCGGTTTTCGGTTATCACTATTAATAATTATAATAATAAAGTTTATTTCTTTGAAGTGTTTGAACAAAAAGGAAATGGTTGATTAAAATTCTCCAAGTAAATGTAAATATAATTTATTATTCAAATAAAATCACTTTTTTCATGGCAGTTCAATAAATAGAATAAATTAAGTAATAAATAAACACAAAAGTGAGCTTAAATGGCTGCATAAATACTTCGTTAACACATGGCAGATCACAGGCACTGCATCAAATCTAACCATCTTCTACATGCTGAGAACCATCAAGCTACTGGTCATTGTTGGTGTCTGGATGATCGTCACCTGACCTAGCCAACTTCAACAGCCTCTTCAACAATCCTCACGAAGATGTGGCACTTTTTCCAAATTCTTGCAGGGTTTCTTTTCAAGATCTGCTGCGAACATTTGAACTTGAACTTGGAGTCTTGTGTCTCCAAGAACTGCTGGACGAAGAACTCAAAGATGATGCACTTGAACTGTTACTGTAACTCCTTTGGAATTCACTTTTCGACTTCTTGTATTTACTGTCGATATTGAGAAACTTGTCAATCACTTGTCTCAACGTACAGTGTGTACGACCGAATGGATTTGTATACATTTTGGTATCACTAGAACGTTCCGTTCTTTGAGAAACTTGGGAATTGTCTGATGCTTTCCTCTACAAGTTCAGTCGTATATATAGGAGCCGGTTCTTGACGTCACCGAATAAAAACAAACATTATCAGCGCATTATCCGGCTATCATTATAAAGTTTGCATTTATTTCGTCTTGACGTCAAGATGTGCCGGTATGCCGGTTTGTTGAATGACGGGATGGTTTTAGAAATCGATTTTTAAATTTGACATGCCAATATGTAATTATACGTAGACGTAGCTTTCTTCTGGGGATTGTATTCGCAAATCGCAATTAAGTTAATAGCGACCATAATCGTTAAATTGAATATTGGTATTCAATTTTAGTATTCTTCTAAATGCATAATATTCTTAGTTTCTTGCTGATTGCTTTTCGACTTTTTCGACGTTGTTGATTTTCGTTTTCGTCATTGTTTTTGTTTACGTATGTACGAAATATTTTTGATAATGATTGTCAGTAGTTTTTGCGCGATTATTCAAATTAGCATTGTCATATATGGAAATTTTTCACGTAATTTCTCCTGTATATTGTTGCTTCACTATACGTCTGTACTCATACTTAAAGTTCAATATTCTAAACTTATGATAGATTTATTTTATAGTGCAACACATCTCTTTCATCATTTTGGAACAGTTTCCTCGAGAAAATGACAATGGATATAAAAATAATATAATAATAAATACAAATAATAATAACACACGCTTGAGAGGTTCGACTTTTCTCCTATCGATATACGATAACAAATCACTAAAGAACAAGGAAGTCATCACCAATTGCATCCTTGGAGACCACATTTACCAACGTATATTTCTGCGACCTCAGTTTTCTCTAAAATATTAGGTTTTTTTTAAATATTTTTCTTGGGTTTTCTATGGTTGTGGTTATACTATAGACACGAAATTTCGCACGAAGATTGTAATGGTTATTATATACTGGGTGAGTCAATCTTAGTAATCTCTCGATAACTCTTGAAAATTTTGGGCTAGAAGAATGATTTAAATTTTGACGGAATCGATAGTTCCTACTCTGCGCATATGCTTAAATTATTTTTGACTCTACAGGCTGATCCGATAGTGATGAAACACGATACTATACCCTGTTTTAAATGAGAATACCCAATTTTTATATCTTATAGGTACTTATATGCTCCATGAAATTCTGATTTCGAAATACCATATTTGTCATCGTTTATCTGTGGTACATTTTGCATAGGACACTTTTTTCAAGATATATCATGGAAAAAATCGCTTAAACTAAAGATCATATCTTGAAAACCGTTCGAAATAATTCAATTTTTTTTTTATTTGATTCTCAAAAAGTTTTCTGCAAATTTACGGATCAATCTATGGGTGGTCAAAAAGACACTACAATTGAAAAAATGACCTCTTAAAAATGGCATTGCCATTCAAAAAAACCGAGTGGTATCATATTTCACCACTCTCGGAGTACTGTCGATTCCGTCAAAATTCGAATCATTCTTCTAGCAAAAAATTTCGAGTAATCGTCCGATCGAGCACCTATTGACTCACCCTGTATAAACACGCAGAACCTTGATTTAATGTGTGATCATGGAAATATTCAAATTTGTATTCTTTTCCAATATTCTAATTTTCTAAGGTAATATTGGGTAATTTTTTTCTTGGATTATCTTTGGTTATCTTTAAGCGATCAACATAAAATTTTGCACGAGGCTTTAATATATGAATTTTCATTTTGATTACATCTACAGTTTCGAAATCGACAGTATACTGTTGATTTCCATCATCAGATCAGAAAAACTAGATTATTTTGAAAAATACGTTGATAAATTTTTGAGTAACTTTATTTTCTATATTTACAAATTTTGAATGAAATCTGAATTCTGAAACATCGAAATTTTATTTGATATGGTTATAACTTCCATTGATGGATCCTTCTTCATTTTGAAATCATGAATAAAACCAATATTTCAATTCCGCTATTTTAATTTCCATGACCATTGTTTTGTCATACCTTGACATCTTCAGGTAAGAATTACTTGACAACATAAGATGTCATGGTAGGACGAAACAATTGTCGTGGAAATAAAAATTGTGGAATTGTGGAAGATTTTGTTTTCATTCATAATTTCAAAATGGAAAGTAAGTCAAGTAAACACCGAAAGAATCGTCATTTTCTACGCACATCGGTTTCAAAAATGTTTTGTTGACGATCAGGCGAATATCAAGGACTTACGAACATAATAATTTGATTGATGTATTTTTCCGTTGCAGAAATAATTTGCTACATGTGAAATATTCGGATCTTTTAGAGGCCACCAACAGTTTCTTTTGTAAAGTTATTTGGGTATATTCGTTATTTAATTTTCTCTAAAAGTCAATTTCTTCAAATAATCTTCAATTTGATGAACGATTCTTCATATTTTTGAAATTCTTTTTCTTCATTTTCTTCTGGTGAAAACGAAATGTCATCATCAGAAAAACACATCAATCAAATTTTAAAATTCAAATTGATATTGATCTATCGTCGATGAAAATTTTTAAACATATCCAAACAATGAAAAAAAACGAAATTCAACAAATGAAGAATCGTTCTTCAAAGTTATATCTTGGAAAATATCCGAAATCCCATTTTCTTATTTTTAATCCTCAAAATTTTTATAAGCATACTCCAATTCTCATTATAAGATTCTAGATGTTATTGAACTCCGCATTTACGCATATGCCGGTTGCCAAATACTCTCATTTGGATGGATCGATATCATGGATATAATAATTTGGTTGACGTACCATCATATCATTATAATTTTTTTTTAATTCGATGCTTTCTTTCAAATTCAATTGCTTAATTTTCGAAACCTTCTTTAGGTTATCGACTCTCATTCTATTCAATATCTACTCGTACAAAATATTTTTAATGACGACTGATCAATGTCAAGGGCACAAAAATTTAAACGATGAAATTTTCCGATACAGAAGTAGTTTCATGAGAAATATTTTGATCTTATGAACCACTCATCGAGTTCTTGTAGATATTTATAATAGTATCATCCCAACATTTGATCTTTCGAACTAGGTATATGATTTAGTTTATAATTCTAGTGAAATGAATTCTTCATTCGGTTAGTTAATTTTCAGCCATCAATTTTTTTCTAATTGTAATAAACCTACTCGAATTATTGGAAAGCTTTTCAAATTTGGTTTCCGTCATTGCCTACGCATGTAACGAATTCCGAATACTTTTGTTGACGACCGATCAATTTCAAGGTTGCATTAATAATAAGTTGATCAATGTGCATTTCCTATTTATAAATAGTTAAACGAAAAATATTTGGATCTTGATGAGCCAATTATCGGTTTCTTAGAGAAATCTCCGAATGAGTTCAGACAGTTTGTGAGAAGAAAAATAATAACCCATACTAATAGGTATATAAATTTGTAGTGTTCATTTTATCACAGAATATTAGGTATGTGGAATTCTCCTGTCTCCAGATTTATGAAATAATTTAATCGATAAATGATTACTTCTATAATAATCGATGATTTAATAAAATCTTATCTTATTGTATGGTGACATGTGTGCCAAAAGTATTAATAGTACCTATTCTTCATCGATTCTGAATTATAGGTTTTAAGGAAAATTTTTAATCATTACACTACTCTATTCCATTGATGATTTCCTACTTCATTTATAGATTGTTGTTAAATCATCATGTGCTGCAAAAGTTTAGGTTTGACTTTATAATTTCCACTAGGGTTTCATATTGTTGTGATTGCATTGAATATAATGACAACATTCTGATTATATTTGAAAATTTTCATTTCAGGTACAAATAAAGTTAATATTCGTTGATGCCTCATAGTCATGTACTTCCTTTAATGTTGAACAAAAATGGACTTACTCAAAGATAATGAAATTTTAGAAAATTTTAGTTTAAAATTCGGGCATTCAATGAATTGAATCAAAAACATTTAGCCCAAAATTCAGAGTATTTTATTCCATTAGAGAAAGCTTTTTCAATAATAAGTTTGTTGCTTTTTGCAATAGAAAAGTTTCAAGATTAATTTCTAAAAAATAATTAATTCATAAATCTTGAACAGTATTTAATGATCCTGAGCTGAATCGATTTTCATAGCTCTTAATAGTTTAAATGAATTATCAAATTTAAAATAAAGGCAGGTGCCAAAAGTTGATCTATAAATAATGATCTTTTTTTACATACTTCATTTTTTTTCAATGCATTCGTTGATTGTTTACGAGAGCGATTTATAATTACTCTCGCGAAATACATGATTACTGAATGATTATTGTTCTCATTCATTTCATTTAAAGATATAAGAATCGCCATTTTCCTTTTCTATTTTTTTTTTGAGTGGTCGTTAGCAATATCATTTCATCGGTAAGTCTATAATTTTCGAATTTTGAGTCTCAAGGTTCAACTAGAATCTTAAAAAACGTGCGGATCTCGAATGGCTACGATTAGTTCATCATATTTTTTTCAATACCCGACAAACTGAATCTGAATTGTTTATCATGACAAATATGAGAATCCGAGAAAATATCAGTCTCCATATCATATTTTATAAAAGTGGTCGCCCAATTTCTGTAGTTCTCCGTTATGTTATGTCATTTTGATGACGGAAAAGTACTGAGATTATTTAGGATACCATATTCAATTCATATCTACTAATCAGATTATTGGACTCATTTAAATAATTATCAGCTTCTTTATTACTCCAAAACAATGTTGATGATAAAATATTGCAGAATATTTTATCGGCCATGCATTCATGAAGCTGATCTTTTTCCAATGTTAATCAGGAATATCGAAGATTTATCCATCGAATGAGATCGTGATGAAGATGTTGGACATTGATGTTCTCATCATCAACTGAAGAGTTTGACCTGCATGTTCTCAAATATGGTTTTTCCAAACTCAAAGGTAGTAATAGATGTTACTAAAAATGTTTTTATCATAAAGCAAATATATCTTTCAAATGAATTCCGGGTAAATTATGTAAATGTTTTTATAGCAAATCATAGATAAATTTATACCAAGTGTTAATTGAGTGGGTACACAAACTTAAAATGGCAATGATCTATGTGATTCCAAGAAGAAGAAGAAGAAATGTTAGTAAACAACAGTCGAGAGAGTGCACGGAATTGATCGCTTAAAAATCGCGTTTGAAGTGAGTGTCCTTATTTTTTGTCTATAAGTTCTGTGTTTGTGCATTTTCTTTCATTCAGTTTTCTTCACAGTGCTTCATTTTGACAGTTAATTTTAAATGTGTTTTGGATGAAAATATCGAAAAAAGTATTCAACATTGCAAATGAAATTACACCAATTGGGAAAAATTTTAGGTATATATGGCTGACGGTTCATCGACCTTCTCGAAAACGTGTGCTTATGGGTACACTTTCCAAATTAGCCGAAACCGAAAATAGTAAGTCGAAGTGGATGAAAATTGTAGGTTGGGGATTTTTTCGATATGTCGGAATTATTGCCAGAAGATAAAACTATGAATAAGAGTTTTATCTGAGAATACTACGAATTTTTTGTAAGAGCAAGGGCTTCGAAGTTGACCAACTTATACAAGTAAAACTGATAAATCCCTTGATAACGATAACGAATTTCTGGCCAAAATCTCAATAAATCTTATCCAACAGCCATTTATTTTTTTTCTCTCAAAAACTCAATATTTGTTATCTTGGAAAGGGTCTAATTATATTAACACAATGAATTGGCATGAATAATAAATATTTTTGTTTCATTGGCTAATTGCTGCTACTCTTGGTTAATTATTTATTATTAACAATAAACATTTGAAATCGGTCAAAGAAAAAATAAATTACTATAAAATAATCACAGTTCACGTAAATAATAAAAAAATTAAGTTTCTCAATATTGAGAAACCTCCAAGCTTTGTTTGATTTCATTATTTTCCATCCAGGATCTAAGATACTTGAGGCCTCTTATAGATTTTTCCTCTCACCTATTGTGGGTTTTTGTAACTGTAAGAGCAGCTCGGGAAAATTATCTATCAACAGGAGCTGAAGATGCTGGCGTTGTTAAAAAATCCTTGTTTTGCCAAGTTTGAAAGATATTTCTGAAATTACCAAAATCTACCTATAGATTTCATAGAAATGTGAGAACACTACTAATAAAGTCACACTGGCGAATGCTTTTGTCCCTCAGTGCTCGAGGAATCCCCTCATTTAGTATGAGCGCGCACGAGATTGTAGAAATATATGCCGTGCGGCGCTTGCATATGAAGCTCAAGTAATATCAAGTAGCTTGATATCAAGTCAAGCAATAAATATCTAAAATCAAGTCAAGTATGTAATTTTTCACGAGCCTGATTTTCAAATCAAGTAGTTGGTTAAAATGTCAAGCTACTTGGCTTGATGAATCCCCAGTTACTAGGTAAATATTATGTGTCCCTCACTCACCCAATCTATATTGCATAAAAGATTAAGGGGTACCAGGCACCTTAAACAATTGATTTCAATTAATATAAATTGGAATAATATAAGGAAAAACTCAATTTCAAGGATTCAGAAAATAAAAGGAATCAATATTTCGTCATGAACATGAATTCTTAAATATCAACAATATCAACAGAAAAAAAATTGTAATTTCCACATAGGTTCGAGTATATTCTTTTACTGAACACAACTAGGGAAATCTAGAAAATATCAACAAAAAAATGGTGCGAAGTATCCGAGCGTTTTGGAAAAATGTTAACTTGAAGAAATTGCTTTCTCATTCGGATTATAGATTATGAATGCGAATTTTTTGTTCGTGAACGCTGGACTGAATCTAGCCCCCCCTGCGAATGAGCATCACTTATAATGACGAATTGAAATCTATCGCACAGGTATGGCTTAAACCAACTCATAACCCCAGGGAACTTGTAAAAGTGTCGCATGGTGAATTTTATCAAAAGCTTTGGATAAATACCTACATCCATCTCCAAATGAAAATACATGTCCTTAACTGGGGTTCTAGAATATTCACTTGAATAACGAAATCGCATGTTACCAAGGTATAAGGTACATTCTTCCGACTGACGCGTTTCCAAGAATCATTGGGAAACTAATCTACCGGAATTCTAAATAAAACTCCAGCAGTTCTCGAGTTCAGGGAAATCTACAAGAACAAGTTCCAAGCATATCTCTAATTAGTTACCTCTTTCCGTATATCCTCTACCTTGGAAGGTTTTCCAGCCAAGCTGCATAAAGTCACATCAAAATAAATACATATTTCAGACACAGAACCAACCCATCAGTTTACGACGTTGTTGAACTTAAGCTCACAGATCTTAATGCGGAAACTTGTTTGCGGAAACTCTTCCTGTAGGCGTCTCGTTTCAAAAAGTCGATGAATAATTACAATCGCGTGATCCGTCGAAATCGTAAAGAAATTTCACACAAATATCAACGCCACACCTGGTATCGAATGAAGCCTTGAATTGATTGGTTGTTGATCCATCGTCATTGCATTGAGCAGGACGAAGAATACCTTCGTTGACTTTTGAAGGGTATGTGGTTGGGAAATCCAAGATTTGGCAAACTTGTTGGTTAAAATTTCCTCTCAACTACCAGAAAATTGTTCGGTGTATGGTGTCAAATAAGATTCTCATTGAATTTGAATAATTTATTGTTTATCTGTTATTGACGTCATTATCACAGTTTCTTATTGAGCTTTTTCAATCTGAAGAATTGTGGTAGGAGTTCTCCCTTCCAACTTTATCATCAAACAAACAAGAATACTTAAAATATTACTATTAAAGGAATACTAATCTTTGCCCCAGTTAGGTATAAAAGATTTTCAGTTAAGACTAACTTAGTTCTATCAGAGGTTCTATATTCCAACATAAGATCCTGATACATCACTTTCTACATCGACAAGGCAGAAAATGGTGTTGTGACAATTAGCTCTGGTTTCCCTTACTAAAAACGTCCTTTCTTAGATTTATGTCAAATCGTCTAGTGAATTCGAAAATATGAAGCTACTTATTTTGTTACCTACTTCGTTGTTATGAAATCAAAAATTGTTTGAAGTGATATTCCATATTACTGAAAAAAAAGTAATTTCATTAATTGTTTGAATTATGTTATTTATATTTATGAAAATTTCTATCTTTCACGTGCTGAAATTGAATAACATGATGAAAAATTTCAATAATATGTGGTACGTATATCAAATTTAATAAAAATAAAGAGGTGGTTCGAATAGTATAGTCTTATAATTATTCTGTATTTTTTGCAATGGTGAAATATACTTTTCAAAAAAACTTTTTCACTGTACGTAACTACACCTTTTCAAATTGTAATTTAAAAAGCGTAAAATGTAATTGAGAATAGCAAATTGAATTTCAGAAGATCGAAATTGTAATTCAAAATTGGAAGTTGTTGTTCATAATAAGGAATTCAAAATTCAGTAAAAGAACTTAATATTCAGAAACGGAAATTTGTATTTCAGGAGAGTGATGTGTAATTCAGAAAAGGAAAAATTGATTTCAGATAATATAAATAGGAATTGGGATGTGCTCATTTGGAATTCAGATGCGATATTTCAATTTAGAACTGGTTACATGTAATTCAAAATTAATAAAGATAGCCTTGTCTATGTAACTCGCTTTGTTCGCCGAAGGGACTCCGCCCCTTGATCCTCGTCACTATGCCGGTAGATCCCTCACTGGGTATCGTCAAGAAAAAAAAAATTTTTTCGGACACCCAGGAACGTGAGCTGGCTTTAGGCGATCCACCCATTATACTCGGTATACTACTTTGATTCTAGGAGGGGTACTCCATATAATTTTTTCCTACGACCCACCGTTTGGCCCCTGCACACATGAAAATATTTCAGGCAAATAACTTTTCATTTTGACAAAAATGGTTGAGAGAAAGAGTATCAAAATTTCTATCATTAAAGAAAAAATCAACCCTCAAATATCGAGATAATAACTAATCAAATATGAGATTGTTCTTTCAAATTCTCTACAGAGCTATGAGACTTAAATGTCAAAATAATCCGCAACACCCCGTATACTCGAAAACCGCGAGGAGAATCGAAGGTTTGGAAGTTTCCCTGGGACCTCGGGACGATTTCGAGGGGGGTCCTATTCTTGTCATTTTTGCTCTAGATGGTCCCGTTTGGGCTGTGATTTTACGTTTCAAATTCGCAAAAAAATGACGAACGGCTGTATCTTCATTAGACTCGCTCTGCTCGCCGAAGGGGCTCTGCCCCTTGGACCTCGTGATTATGCCGGTAGATCCACTACTGGGTTTTCGTGAGGAAAAAAAAAAATTTGACACCCTGTACTCGGTATACTCTGCTTGATTCTAGAGTGGTATTCCATATGACTTTTTATCTTAGAACCACATGAGAATATTTGATGCAAATAAATTCTCATTACGAAAAATAGTTGAATAAGATAAGATTTGTTGTATATTGTACTGATAGTACCTTCCATTTAGTTCTGTTCTGAATTAGGTACATATTACATTATCTAAAATTGAATTTATAACCTCTGAAATACTATTTTTCTTTTCTGGAATATAATTTGCTGTTTCTGAAATCCACTATTCTGAATATAAACTTTTTTTTACAGAATTTCAACTTCATAATCTGAATTTCAATTTCGTTTTTCTGAAATTAAATTAACTATTCTGAAATTTCATTTTTATTTTCTAAATTATACTTTCCTCTTCTGAAATACATGTTTCCTTTTCTAAAATTGAGCTGTGATATTCTGAACTACATTTGGAAAAGGTGTAGTAACGAAAAGTAAAAAAACATTTCAAAAGGTCGAAGAATTTAAAAATGTGTCACTCTATATGTTGAAAAACTAATTTCCACATTGCCCTCAAGCGAGCTTTTTAAGAGATAAATTCCAATTACATTTTTAACGGGATGTATACATATTCAAATAAATTATCGATAAATTAATAATAGCACCTAGTCGAAAAAAGTACGAAGTATTCCAAATGTAAAACCTGTTCCGAAATGTACTTAGACAAGCATCTACTCATTATGAATTCGATATCAAAGTACTCTTATCAGCAATGCCATACAGAAATGTAAAATCCCCAAAACTAATTGCCTACTCCAATTATTTCCCGAACGATTAATCAAAAATTCAGCCATATGAAATGGGTCAACCCGTTGCCTAAAAATACAGTAGTGGTATAAACAGGAAATGTATAAAAAATCCCAAAAGAATGCGATCCGTAACGTTCGGTTTCCGGTTATCGATACCAGTCTGGATTCTTTGTAATTTTCTGAACAAACAATGTTATTTTGACTCGTCGAGTGCGTACGGGGGATTCCACAATAGCGAACTGAGACATACCGGTCCGACTTCTTATCGAGAAAATTTGAATTTTAAATTCGAACAACAAATGTTGTCTAAAAAAAGAACTAATTCGTTAAATTTAATTGAGTATCAATGTCGTATCCAAACAGATGGAAAACGTATAGATTTGAGCTGAATCATTGTGGTATTGAATTGATTTTAGATGTTTGTTTGAAATTATCAGCTACAGGGGGACATCAAGAAAACGTGATGCAAAGGTTCTTGAAAAATTGTTCGTTATATGTTTTCGATAAATTAATATCCATAGAATTATAAGAAAATTACCACGATTTTCCAGCTTGAAAATTACAATCTTAAAAAACGCTCATGTATATCATCAATCTCTGATTTGTGAGGGAAACAGTGGCGACTCTATTGGGGGACAAGGGGGGCCCGGGCCCCCCTGTAATTCTGCTGCCCCCCTTAAAATTTGACATACTAAGGCTAAAAGATAAGCAGAACTATAGTTTCGCTTCACCTTGCCCCCTCCCCCCCAAAACATATCCGGCCCCCTCTTGGCCACCCCTGTTTTTGAATGCTGGCATCGTTGATGGAGGGGAACATAGAACATAGAATTTGTCTTAAATTTTTCATTTAAAAGTAAATTCCGTATATCGAAGAAATGAAAATATTACAAAATGCGTCAGGAAAACACATTCGTGGAAAAACTCATTTATTTCATGTCATAAGTGAGAATTTCTGGCCAAAATCTCAAGAAATTATTTTCCTGGTGCGATTTAGTCGACATCCAATTTTTCCAGAATTCAAATTTCTAATTTTAGTAACCAGAATAGTAACACACATTGTCATGACAATATGGTTTTATTTTAATTCAGATTCTATTCTCACATTCCAGATTGTTCTCTGATATTTGAAATAATTTATTAAAATATTAGCATTTATTTTTATATTCCAAATTATAATTTTGTGTTTTATGATGTAGGACCTACTTTATATTTCTAATTGACAAAAGATAAAGGTTCATTCTGACAAGATAACTGTTGAAGTCATGTGGTATGAAAATATCTGACTTTGGTTGAGAAACTTTATCACAACCATCAATTGACTGCCTATACATTTCATATAGATAACCAATGTTGTATGAAGGACACACGTCCTACATGCGCTCTTCAATTTTTTTTTATTTCTTCAGTTCCACCTCACAAAAATTGATATTGTCAAAGTAATTGGGTATGTTTATTGAGGCTTTGTTCTCATTTTGAAATTTTGATTACTATGATTCTCGAACCTAGAACCTTTATCTCAATGCTACGGTTAAGTTGGTTAATGGACACTTTGGGTCCTACTTTGAGTTATATAATTGAGGCTATTTATATGTAAAATAATAATTTCAAGCTTTATTTGGAATTTTATACTGGTTGTGTCTCTAAAACCAGAAAAAATTCGAAAATGGTATTGAAAAAGTAGTCATCATTTCAGTTAGGGTAGAGATCAAAATTTGGAATTGATTGCTTTAACAGAACCATCGAAAATTCATGCAAAATACTGAAAAAATACTTATGCTTCAATAACTACAAACTCGACCCAGTATATTAACAATGTCGATAGTTATAAAAAATATCATGTTAATAGCGTCACCAGAAGCATGCCGAGCTTCAGGATGATCTGATGATCCAGTTGGAAATGATGAAATTGAATCGTTTCTCATAAATTTTGCATTCCATTCTGAGGAATTAACAATCTGATCGGAGATTAAAAAAAAAGGAATTCAGAAGCCGCCCTAAGTGACAATAAAATTCGGCAACGTTTAGCAAACCGAACGCCGATAAGCCTGATAAGTGCATTTGTTTTTTAGCGTCAATGACTCGTTAACAGCCCTAGAAACGGATTACGCGACATCTGGAAATTTATGAGTAATGAGGCACCCATGATGGTTTTTGATGTTAATTAAATTTGCCGGTATTCCTTCCTGTTTTTGCTGATTGAATTAAATATCATTCGGTACTTTGAATTTCCACACATGTGATTTTTGTTGATCAAGCTTGTAATGCCGCCTTAAATTTTGCCGGTTTAGGCGACCGCCTACCTTGCCTCCCCCCTAGCGACGGCACTGCGATGATCGTATCATCAAAACCCCTCGTATATATAAATTAACCGTCAACAATGACATCGTAATAAATCGCATCCTATATCAATACACACGAACACAAAAGCTCCTGATGCCAAGAAGTTATTCTTTTTGAATTTTTCAATTTTTAAATTCGAAAGTACTCTGAAATGTAATGTATTGCTGGTTCGTACTCATTAAGTTCTTTTATTTTTCAATAAGAAACCGCATTTTTCCAGAAAATGTGTGAATAAAGTAAAGTGTATTTTGTTTATTCAATTAGCAGATTTCACACTTTCCAAAAAATAAACTGTTCTGATTTCTGAAGAGGTAAATTTCTTTTTTTTGTATTCGTATCCTCGTAATATGTAAGATAAAATCCGTAAAGAACTGGCGAATTCAAATATGATTGAGCACTAAGATTTTATCATTCAACACATGATAAATATTCATAATTTCAACGGAAGCGAACGAATCAGCTTGTCAAACCAATATCCAAACATAATATACGGCATTTACGTCATCCGATTTCCCAAAGAACTGCAAATAAAGTGAAAATATCGAGGTATATCTTCAAAACAATATATTAGAGTTGATCTTAAGATTGAAAAAAAAATCATAGACGTTTTATTCTAAGAATTACTATAATAATATATTATACAAAATGTATCTAATGGTTACAAGAAAGACGTCATCAACGGCATCAATAGCCGAAGAACAAGATAGGTACCGATAAAATTACATCCTCGTGTTCTTTGCGAAGATGAATTTCGCGTCTATAATTTTCTTTTTGAGGTCACCAGTGTCAACGTCTGCAGCCCACAGTTATCTCGCTATTAATATCCAGTCTTCAACGTCATTCGAAGCCAATTAATCGCAACAATTATTATTGATGCTGAGAATGGACTTTTAGCCCGTAGTTTAGTCTAGTTGTCCGAGACAATTGTAGTAAATATTTCCTTGTTCGCTCTTTTGAATGTTTGTGGTTCGAGAGTCCTTCCAGAGATTTTTTTTTATAGGGATCAACAGGGAGTTTGAATTTTGGTAACTCGATGAGAACATACATTCTAGGGATCCTATGAAATTGATGAAATTTATTGTATAAATATTCTCGTGATCTGCCAAAGTTTAACTACCCCTTTCTCTTCAGCGTTCTTGAGATCCCACCACTTTTCAGGATGAGTGAAGCAATTTCAAACGTTCTTCTGGTTTACCGCCCTTTTCTACCACATGCATGAATCCAAAATACGTTTACTTCTTCATTTTTAATTTTAGAAAAACCGTTTTTCAGCCTTCGACAAGACTTTTTGTATAATATTTTCATATGAAATATTAATATCCATTCTTAAATAAAAAATTAATCTATTTTTCTTTCAATTCCAAAAAATTAAAAGAGTAAAGACTTTCCGCAATGATGAACTCTTTGAAATGGAAAATAGTGAACACCTCATATGAATAGATGTTCTTTAGCGTAAAATAAAGCGTAAATATTAATTTTTGAACTGAATCCAGAAACGATATGTACTCCTCTTAACATATTTGTTGAAAAGAGGAAAACGTTCTGTACATGAAAAAAGACGATTTGACGGAGATTTCTTCTGAATTACAACTAAAACAGATCCATTTTGATTTTCTCTTTACTTTCACTTGATAGATGCTTTTCAATTTATGGGTATTTTGAGCAAAAATCACCAAAAACAAATAATTTCGCCATTTTCAAATGTTTCATGACAGTACATGTACTGAAAACAAACAGTTCAGCAGGAAACTTCAGAATTTCATGTAAATGAATAATGGAATGGATACGTTAAGGTAGTTCAGACGGAAAATTCAAATTCGATTGCAGAGTCATCTGCGATGAATAGTGAAAAATTGTGGGTACAAAACATTTTTTACAGTAGATACAAGTAGATTCATCAAGCCAAGTAGCTTGACATTTTAATCAACTACTTGACTTGAAAATCAAGCTAGTGAAAAATTACATACTTGAGCTCGACTTGATTTTAGATATTTATTGCTTTGACTTGATATCAAGTTACTTGAAATTTCTTGAGCTTGATATAAGCACGGCATATATTTCTGCAATCTCGTCCGCAGACTAAATAAGAGGATTCATCGAGCGCCGAGAGACTGAAGCATTCGCTAGTGTGACTTTATTAGTAGTTTTCTCACATTTCTATTGAATCTATTGGTAGATTTTGGTAGTTTCGGAAATATCTTTCAAAACTTGTATTTTTTATCAACGCCAGCATCTTCAGCTCTTGTTGAAAGACAATTTTCCAGAGCTGCTCTTACAGTTACGAATACCAGCAATAGGTTAGGCGACAAATCTATAAGATGCCTCATGTATCTTAGATCCTGGATGGAAAATTATGAAATCAAACAAAGAAACTTTATTATTCTATTTTTTTCATTTTGTTATGATTTATAGTCATTTAACGTATGTCTCTACAGTCGAACCTCTATAACTCGAACCTCTATAACTCGAACCCCTCTTCAACTCGTACTCTCTGAGCGTTCCCTTCACATTCTCGAAAATTCCCTGTATTTCGACCTCTATAACTCGAATTTCTATAACTCGAACACCTCTTCAACTCGAACTCAATGATGCGTCCGTTCAGAGTAAAGATCTCTTTAAGTCGAACATTCGAAAACAATCAAATCGGAGTTTTGGCTTCTTGCCACAAGGTGTCAGCGTAGCTGGCTGAGATGCTCGCGTTACCGACATTTTAGGGTATTCCCCCAACCAAGTGTGAAATACCGCGAATGAAACATCATAACAATAACACCAATCTGATTCTGGAATGAAATATGTTTGGAGTTGGTGAGATGTCGAAGCCGCGTAAACTGAAGTCTTTAACGATCGGAAAGAAGTTAGAAATTTTAAAAAAAGTGGAAAATCGTGTCAACAGAAAAATCATTTGCCAAGAATATGATATTCCGAAAAGTACATTATGCACTATAATAAAAAACAAAGATACAATAGCTAAGTTTGGTGCAGAAGTGAATAACCCTTGTGTAGTGAAGCGAAATAAGCCTAAGAAGAAAGTGAACACTGCATTGATCAAGTGGTTCGAAGCTTCAAGAAAAGCAAATTTGCCAATCTCAGGGCCCATTTTGCAACAGAAGGCATTAGATTTTTCCAGAAAATTGGGAGATGAAAATTTCAAGGCTAGCTCGGGATGGCTTGAAAAATTCAAAAAAAGGTAATGATTCTTATTGTTTCTGTTCGATACATGAGTACATGTTTATTTTTCCCGTTTTAGACATGGTGTATTGCAAAAAAAAGCGTGTGGGGAAAGTGCTGCTGTTAATCAAGAAGAGTGTGATAACTGGATTCGAGATGTTCTTCCTACAATTTTAGCTCCTTACGAAGCTGACGATATTTTCAACGCAGATGAGACTGGGTTGTTCTTCAAATGCTTACCAGATAAAACCTTAACTTTCAAAAATGAAAAATGTTACGGAGGCAAATTATCCAAGGAAAGGGTGACTCTTTTATTAGCAGCAAATATGAGTGGCAGTGAGAAATTGAAACCTGTAATAATAGGGAAAAGCGCAAAGCCACGATGTTTCGCAGGAGTGAAATGTTTACCCCTTACTTATTACAGTAACAAAAAGGCCTGGATGACGAGTGAGATATTTGAAAAGTGGTTGTTGAATCTAGACAAACATTTCCAACTTCAAAATCGTAGAGTTCTATTACTGATTGACAACTGCCCTGCTCATCCAAATATCGATCATCGATTGAAGGCAATAAAGTTGATTTTTTTTCCACCCAATACGACATCAAAATTACAGCCTCTTGATCAGGGAATTATAAAAAGTTTCAAATTTCATTATAAACGCAGGATCTTACAAACAGTACTAGATGGATTTGAGTCCAATGGCACTATCCCCAAAATTGATCTCTTGGATTGCATTCATACGTCGGCGGCAGTGTGGAGAGTAGATTTAACCCAGGAGACTATTCAAAACTGCTTCAGAAAGGCTGGTTTTGGGACACATAACTTCTATGACTATGAAGACGAACTGCCGCTATCAGAATTGAAAAAAATTATGACCAGTGAACAAAAGGTAGCTTTAGATCTCCAAGAGTCTGTTTTTAAATGTTTGGAGGTATTGAATGCTGATGATAAGGTTTCTTTGGAGGAATATATAAATGTGGACGTGGATCTTATAACAAGTGAAAATCCTTCAGAGGATGAGATCTTGGAATATGTGAACAATAAACAAGAAGACTTGGAAAATTTTTCAGAGACCATACCTGAAGATGACGATGAAGATGACAGTGTAGGAGCTGCAAGACAAAAGCCTTCTGACGCTGAAGTTGCTAAAGCAATTGAAACCATTCGGCTTGCGTTTTCAATGAATGAGGCTGCAACTGATGACGATTTAACTCTCATATTCGAAATAAGCAAGAAATTTGAAGCCTATCGTCTAAACAATAAAACATTTAGGCAAACTTTAATAACTGATTTTTTTTAATTCGTTATTGTTTTAAGATCATATTCTAGTTTGGATGATTCAAGTTATCAGAAATGAATTTTAGTTTGTTATATTATTATTATGAGGTAATAAATTTTTTTTGGAAAGTATGTGTTGGATATTTCTCTAAGTTGAACTCTCCATAACTCGAACTTTTTTCGCTTTCCCTTCAAGTTTGAGTTATAGAGGTTCGACTGTATTTCAAAAAAGTTGATTTTTTCGGTCCTTTTATACAATAAGTTCAATTCCATCATTTTTTTCATTGATGTTACACTACACAAGAAAACTGCTAAAAATCAAGTAGATTGATATGATTCAAGTACTTGATAAATAAATACTTGACTTGGCTTGAGATTGAAAAACTATTTGGCTTGTAAGTATCTTGTATCTTGAAAATCAAGCCAAGCCGTGAATCCCTATAGAACACGGATCTGCTATGAAAAAAATTTAGATTCCCATTTGAAATTTCAAAGTTGACATTAGCCTCCTTAAGGACGAAGTAAATGGAAGAGTTTTTAGCATAAGTAGACTTCCCCCAAAAAACTATAAATCTTTTATTAGGAACATTTTTCCGTAAGACG
Organism: Harmonia axyridis; assembly: GCF_914767665.1. NCBI lineage: Eukaryota > Metazoa > Arthropoda > Insecta > Coleoptera > Coccinellidae > Harmonia > Harmonia axyridis. Next base: position 71,295,629 of record NC_059501.1, read on the forward strand.
TTACCTTTTCGAGATTCACCCGGTATTCACTTGCCTTTCATCTTGTTGCATCCATCTGAAAGTGATAAATTCCTATTCTTCATCAAGAACATTAGATAAGAGAATTACAAGGATTCTGAAGTGATCGTATACAGTCACCGAAAATTCTGATTAATTCTGGGATTTTTTCATAATCTAATACAGAAGAAATGATTAAAGGAAGCTGTTATCGAATTCCTTTGTAGGTACTTTGCATATCTAACAAGTTCATGTTGAATTTCCAAATGAGTGTTATAGGAAACTTAATAATATATGATACAGTTCTTATCGGCAATTAATACAGAAGCGATAATGATTTCAGTGCAGTGGACATATTTCAATCAGATGAAATTTTCAGAATTATGTCATTTGTTATTTTCAATGCACTGAGAATATACTTTTTTCTCAAATCGTTCAAAAATGTTTACTTTGTCGGATCAAATTCGGACCACAAAATATGCTTATCCAATACTCTGCGTTTTCTGTTAGGAAAAATTCCTTTTCCAATCTAGACCGTCAAAATTTATCCCCACTGGTTTTTCATATAAAGGGTGTTTTTTTTAGAGCTATAAAACTTTAAATTACAATAAAACAACGAAGGATTATTCGATTGATAAGAATTGTATTTATCCGCAAGATAATCTTGTGGCATTACATCTTAAATATGATTTCTGGCATATGACCGCCACGGCTGGCTCGGATGTAGTCCAATCTGGACGTCCAATTTTCGATGACTTTTTCCAACATTTGTGGCCGTATATCGGCAATAACACGTCGAATGTTGTCTTCCAAATGGTCAAGGGTTTGTGGCTTATCCGCATAGACCAATGACTTTACATAGCCCCACAGATAGTAGTCTAGCGGTGTTAAATCACAAGATCTTGGAGGCCAATTCACAGGTCCAAACCTGTGAAATTAGGCGGTCACCAAACGTGTCTTTCAATAAATCGATTGTGGCACGAGCTGTGTGACATGTTGCGCCGTCTTGTTGAAACCACAGCTCCTCCTGGACATCATGGATGTTCAATTCAGAAATGAAAAAGTTAGTAATCATGGCTCTATACCGATCACCATTGACTGTAACGTTCTGGCCATCATCGTTTTTGAAGAAGTACGGACCAATCATTCAACCAGCCCATAAAGCGCACCAAACAGTCAGTTTTTCTGGATGTAACGGTTTTTCGACATACACTTGAGGATTAGCTTCACTCCAAATGCGGCAGTTTTGTTTGTTGACGTAGCCATTCAACCAAAATTTAGAAATAAAATTGCACTTTTTTCAAGCGTTGTTCAGGTGTGAGTCTATTCATGATGAATTGCCAAACCAAATTGAGAATAAATCACTTGACAGCTGTAAAATCGGTCGCCCTCTTGAACAGTAATGCCAACTTAAAGTTATATACCTCGAAAAAAAACACCCTTCATATATACTTTGGATTTGATGCTTAAAACCAATTCACATTAAGAACATACACTCATTGAATATACAGTGTGGTCCAACAAAAATTTAACACCTCAATTTTCCTGCTTTAAAATGGAAATAACAGCGAAACTAGTGAAAGAAGTAATGTGGAATTCATCTTGAGAATATTTCAAAGGTATTTAGTAGTTATGTTGTTGACTAACCATTGAAACAATGACATCTTTCGAAAATATTGACCTATTTCAAAAAGTACCGCAGATAAATGATGACAAATGGGGTTCTCCTAGCGAAAAATTAACGAGGGTTATCGACCGATCGTGCACCATTGACTAACCCTGTAAAATCGATAAATATAGAGCGGCTAGTGAGAAAGAGAATTACGTTCCTGGTTATATTCAAAAATTGAACAAATTACAAATTCGAGCATAGAATAATGAACCTTCTTAGCGTTCGAGATATGTATCCAATAATCATATTCCTAGCCCAAAATTTACAATAGTCATCGATCAATCGAGCACTATTGACCCACCCTTTATTACCTGAATGATCAGCTACATTGTTGTTTTCTGCTTCGGTAATAATAGTATTAGCATAATCCCCTACTGATGTTTTATCCCTCTACGAATGTATTATCTGCTATGTCCACTTTATTCCTGAAAAATTTCTCAATATATATTACCATCTTCTATGCCTCTTTAAATCTGCCCCAGCATTGGACCAAAATTGTTGCAGATGATGCAAATAATCTCTTGTGTATTCAATTTTCATATTCATTGAGAAAATACACTACCTTTATCATTTGAATATTCAAGAAAAAGTGACAACTTTCAGAATTTTCCGGATGGCATGCAATGTATTTTTTCTGGAGAGGCATATAAGTTTTATTTATCACAAAATATCTTGATTTGTTTGTTTTATTATCATGAATTTCCTCTTCGATAAATCATTTAAATTGACTTTATATAATTATCACAACAACGCCAAATTTTCGGTCGTATTTCGCAAATTCAACATCATCAGCCCTGTCCATTTCAATTATGTTTTTCAAAAATTATAATGGATATTAAACCGAAAAAAAGGAATGATTTTCTATCTGTATTTCACAACCATAAACGAGTCGATAGAAAAAGTGAAGATTTCATATAGACAATGCAGTTATAACCAAAAATCGTTATTCATCTCAACAATCCTCAATTTATGTTTATGTTGATTACGATTTCAGAAGAAATTGTATGTGTACGTCGTAGTGAAAGCATCTTCCCAACTCCAACGTGTTTCAGCCTCGGACAACAACAATTTACTTTGCTATTCAGGAAAATATAGTTTTTACTACTAGATACACAATGTATTATGTACGTACCTACTAAACTTTTAATCAAGCAAAGCAATTCAGCTGTGACTCGAAATTGAGGGAATATTAGCGTAATTTAATAAGCAATTTCAGCACCTACACAACCGAATTTACATTTTAGTGTGCATTCATCTCCCGAGAAAATATGATGCTTGTAGCTCCATAATTCATATCACCATAAGCGACAACACAGTTCGGTTCAATATAATTGGTTCAAGATCTACAAAGGTACAGGATGTCTCTTGATAACGTGCTAATATTTCTATTTCTTTAATTAAGATCTTAAATCCTCCTAGATTAATATGAGGTTTATTAAACCTAAGAACAAATTGGAAAACGCCATCGAAACTTCAAGCAGTATACCGAAAAAAAAACTCATGCATGAGCCGATTGGAGACCACAAAACTGTAACAGGCCAATTGAAAAGTCCCCGGTCTACCATAGTGAAACACATTTTTTTTTGGCAACATTCGATTTTATTATTCAACATATTTGCCTTCGAGGGCGATACGGCGATTATAGCGATCTTCCAACTTTTCGATAGCATTTTTGTAGTACGATTTGACTTTCGCTTCGAAAAAGGCTTCAGTTTCGGCAATTACTTCTTCATTGGCGCCAAAATTTCTTTCCAGCGAGCATTCTTTTGAGGTCTGAGAACAGGAAAAAGTCGCTGGGGCCAGATCTGGCGAATGCGGTGGATGCAAAAGCAATTCGAAGCCCAATTCATGCAATTTTACCATTGTTTTCATTGATATGTGACACGGCGAATGTCTTGACGAAACAGCATCTTTTTTTCTTTAAATGGGGACGATTTTTAACGATTTCATCCTTTAAACGATCCAGTAATGATATATAAAGATCGCTGTTGATGGTCTAGCCCTTTTGGAGATGATGAATGAATTTTATACCTTGCGCATCCCAAAATACTGCTGTCATAATCTTGCCAGCTGACTGTTGTGTTTTTCCTCGCTTTGGATTCGGTTCATCGTGTGCAGTCCACTCAGCTGACTGTCGACATCGAGCCATATTTCATCCATTGTCACATATCGACGCAAAAATTCAGGTTTATTGCACCTAAACAGCTTCAAAAACTGCTCAGAATCATTAACACGTTGTTGCTTTTGATCGCTCGCGCGGCACCTATTTTCTACACAGCTTTCTTATGTACAAATATTCGTGAATGATATGATGTACACGTTCAGATGATATCTTCACAATGTCTGCTATCTCGAACAACTTCACTTTACGTTCATTCAAAATTATTTTATGAACTTTTTTGATTTTGTCGTCGATGATGCCTCTTTTGGGCGTCCACTGCGTCCGCCGTCTTCGGTGTTCATTTCACCACGTTTAAACTTAGCATACCAATGGTTGATTTTCCTGGCGCAGTCCCCGGAAACTCTTCATCAAGCCAAGATTTTGCTTCAACTATATTTTTCCTTTCAAAAAGAAATATTTTATCAGCACACGAAATTCTTTTTTTTCTTTCTTTTTTCAAATAACAAAGGTAGCTACACTCACAACGCAATATCTCACACACTAATGGTCGGACTTCTCTCAAATTTTGACACGTATCGTTTGAAGGTTGGTACTAACTAAAAATCTTTTAATTCTTGAGAGACCAAAGGCAGAAATGTACAATAGAGTTTTTCAAGAAGACGGCTGGTATAGCATCTTTTCAATAGTAAAATCTTCTACACTATGTGTTTGACCGATAGCCCCTTTTGCGTTTTTTTCAATGTTCATATTCAAATTCAATTCAATTCTTTGATCGATTCGCAAAAAATTCATAAATGTACATCTTTACATAGCAAATCTTCCAAGGCACATTAGTTTTTATGAAGAAAACACTAACGAGTGAAGTCAGGATTTTTTAAGCGCTTGTTGATTCATGCGTCAATTACTCCTTGGATACCACATTATACCTTTTTACGTATAGTTATGTCAGAACCGTATCTAGGTACTATTGCGCGTGTGGCAATATATTAGACAGCGCCCCGCATTTTTGAAGATTTCTTCTCATCCCTTATATTTTCTTATAGTATTTTTCTGTTCATAATATATGTCATATATTTTTGTTTTGCTGATCTTGTGATTATTTTAGACTTCGCTAATTCTAGGGAAGGCTAGCAATATTTTAAATGTTTCTAGATTCCTCGGCATCGCTCGTTGCGAGGCTTATTCATGAAAACAGAGTTGTTATCTTTCGAATTATTTCGCCTGGTGCTCCAATATTTTTCTTTTGATATTTTTGGGCGCCCCTGTGGACCTAGCGCCCGTGACAAGTGCCACCTTTGCCACGCCCTAGATACGGCCTTGAGCTATGTGGTCTCTATATGTGCAATTAACGCATAAACGATCAAGAACTCAAAGGCCTGCCTTCACATCAGTGCTTTCTACATTTTTTACTTGCAAGAATAATATGTTTATTATGTCCCCAATAATTTATATGCGTTTTTCAATTAGCTATTGTGTTTCAATCCCATACGATACTGATAATTATTTCTGCAGGAAAAGGAAATTGCATATATTATATCGCCAATGCGATACGGAAAGGCATACTTTTCTCCTCATTAGATACTGTAGTTTATGACAAAGAAGATGAAATAAAATAACCACCCACACTTGAATGATAACGTTTTGACACTAATCATAACTAGGCACAACGAGTCTCCAAGTTTAAACATCAGTTTTCTACATTTATCCTGAAGAATGAATTGTATAATAATCAATAATTATTATGAAGGTTTTAACAAAATAAAATTTGATACAATTTAACCAATAAATATTCCATATCGCTAGCCAAAGGAATTAAGAATGCACTTGTTCCAGGGCTATCATTTGGCACAAATATTTTAGTGAAAACAGATCCGACTGATCTGGAATTCTGCATGTAGATGTATCAAGACAAATCCAAACTTGATGCAAAATTTCATCGAAGATTTCGTCATCACAAAAATAGAAAATTGATGCAAAATAACGAAAAAATCACTCAATATTTCTGTAACATGAGAGGTAAGCCTGAATTGAGATATTAAAAGTTAAGTAACGCTACATTTGTTGTTTGAAAAATGGATAAAATGAGTTTTGTGTATTGATAACACGCTGTTTTTTATTGGGAGAAAATACTGTGCAAGCAAACGAATGGCTTGGTAAGTGTTATTTAGACTCTACTCCGGTTAGAAGGTGGTAAGCTGAATTTAATTTTGGCTCTAGGGAAGACGTTATTCGGAAGCAAATACGAATATTTCTACAAAACAACAGGGTGTCCCAATTTCTATGTTAACTGAAAGTATCTTGAGAACTATAGGTCTATAAGCGCTTCAAGGGCCTCCGATCTATATTTCCGAAATAATAAGATTACAGAAAGCAGATCATAGATATCTTGATTCATTTTCAAGTTACAGGGCTTATCTGAAAAATTACTGTCACAAATATTTCGCAAAAATCTTGGTTTCTGTTTCCCTATATGAGCTAATCTGCAAAAATGACAATAGAATAAATTTCATCTCATATATACCTATATACAGTTCTGTAATCTCCAAGGTCACCACAGACACATGATTGACGAGCTCTCAAAAGCTCCTGACACCAAGCTAGCGTTTTTCTTGTATATATTTATTCTGATTTCGATGAGGAGTAAAAAAATGTCTTCATTTCCGGGTTCATACCTTCCAGGAAAATATTCCCGTCGATTTTTTTTCGATAATTTAAGATATTCTTCCAGATAAAGTTACAATCAACCTGCTTCCTTGAAAATCCATCAATGTCGATGTATCGTAGTTTGGAGATGGAGATAATACGTACGACATGATGAACATCAGGTTAGTAGTTGATTCCCTGATATTGAGGCTATCAATTATTTCGATATGTCTAACAACACGTCTACAGAAAGTAATCTAGAAGATATGCACAGCGATAGAACTGAAATTGGTACTGGGATTTCCGAAGAAAATAAAAAGGATGATGGAGATTAACAGAACAAGGTGAAAGAAGGTTAGTGGAAAGTAGAAGATGAAACCTTGACCTAGAAATAAGAAGTATCTCATGTTAAATACTTGAATTTATTTCCAAACTGTTCTCAACCCCTAAAATGTAATCCTAGAGCTAATAAAAAATTATAATTAAACATAACTGTGATTAATGTTATTTTCATCAGTTCAGTTTTTTATTGGCGTGAATTCAGGACAGACAAGCATACATACTTACATTAAAAATCGAGGTAATCATAAACAAACTCCAATCAATTCAGATTCGAAGTAGTGTTAGTAGTAGTAAAATAGCTTCAACATTCAATTAACATTTATTTAAAAGAAGTTGGCCGATGTTATATATTCCTATAATAGTACTTGGTATCATTTTGATTGTGTCTAGGTGCAATAAAAGAGTTACGTCTCTGTTCAAGTAAGGTGAATCTTTCAAGGCTATCGTTAATCTATACTCCATTATTGAAAAAAAAATTGGTTGTCATGTAAATTCAAATTTACAAAAAAATTGCTAATTCGAGCACAATACAGCAGCTCATCAAGTTATTTTTTTTGTAACAAAATGACCTTGACTGAAATCCTTTTCGGAGATGACAGCGGATGTGTTATCAAAAAACATCGTTGTCATTCAATATATGAAATAGTGATGGATCTGATTCCTTGCTTCAGGCATACCTAAATTTATCTGGAACAAACAATATACATTGAACTTCTTACTACCCATATTTCCAAAAATATATTTAGTATACTACTATCTCGACTACTATATACTATAGTATTACCATAGTATAAGGAATCCATTGGTATGACTAACCAACATGCCCATGACAGAAAAAGTTACATGATGCAGTGTTTTTCTTTCTTTCATGCGTGAGATAATATTAAACGTACCTTTTAAGCCTTGTTGACATTAAAATGTGCTTCAGTTAGTACAATAGGATTTCGAAATTAAATAAGACAAACATTTCTATCAGACAATTTATCATTCGATAGTGTGACTTAGATTGCAATAGCGAATTCTATCAGTACAATTCATTTTAATTTCTTCACACATTTGAACCGATATCTTAAAAATAACAAATTTAATGTTTCCCAACCCGCAGAATTGTTCTTAGATTATCAACGAAGACTTCAGATAACCTCAAAGGAAAAAGTCATGCGGTGTCAAATAATATGACCTTATAATGGATAATTTACAGAACCCTTTAAAATTTAAGATATAACGCTCCACCAAATTGTTTCTACAGTTTGGTGCCATTTTCGTTCACACACATTGAACACATACATCTGTGATTGATTTCCAATGATAAGTGGGGAAAAAAATTATATTTTTCTATCATGAAATTTTTAGACGAATTATTTGCTCCCCAATTCCAGTTATTTTGGTCCGAGTCTATCGAAGGAAAAGGAAGCTTTTTGATCTTTCGAATCTTGTAGGACATGCGCAAACGTGAAATTCCCTGTTTTACATATCTGCTCTATTTCGATGGAATTTGTTACATTAATTCAATTATTAATTCATTTATTCATTTATTTCTTCATTCATTCATTCATTTTATTTATTTATTCATTTATTTTATTTATTCATTCATTAATTTATTTATCAATTCATTAATTTTTTAATTTATATATTTATTCATTTAGTTTCAACAATATGCAATCTATTGATTTGATGCTGATGGTATTAAAATTGGTAGCATACTACGAGTCTGATTTTGCTGAATTATAGTATAGGTAAATATGAAATTTTCAGGAACCAATGTGTTACGAGAGCAAACATAGCTTGCTGTGGAAGGCTGATTTTTCAGCAGTTAAGGTCGAGGAAGCATACTGCCACATCAATTGGTAATTTTTTTTTTATAGATCCAACCTCGTATATACTCATTTTCACAGCATTACGCGCATGCACTATTAAGATAATCCATTACATCTAATTTTAAAAAGTGAAAAACACGAAGTCGACAAAAAAAATCTGACAACCATTATTCTATTTTAAGCTCATCATAAATATATTGGACAAGTCACTGTTTTATGTGATAGCCTTCCTGAAAACCATTTCGCGCGTTCACGATTATATTTACTTGTTCTAGGAAATGTTTAATTGAACTTACATAGCTTTTTCGAATACCTTGGATAAGCATTTCGCAATTGTTATTTACAGGGTCTTTCAATAGTGGCACGATGTACCATATCTAAAATTGACGAAGATATGGAAATCTACCTTCTTATAGAGTTACCTACTTATTTGAGCACTAGGTACGTATTAAAATATTTTCGGTCACACAGGGTGTTTTTTTTACTGTTTCTGTTTCTGAATGATAAATAAAATATACTTTTTGGGCGAGTCTTCACTAGACAAAGTTGCGTAGTGCGCGGATTATGGTGTTTTGTCCCGAGGTCACTGGTGGACTCTTCAGTTAGGCAATCCAACGATCTCTGCCTAAGACACCCTCTCACACCATCGTGGAGAGGTGACACTGCTGCAACACAGCGGCTCCCTTAAACCCGTCAGGGCCGCATTAAAGTTTGGCGCGACACCCATAACGCCACCTCTCGAGCAGACAGAGTCACTACAACTTCATAGTTCATATCAATCCTCACTTCGAAAATATTGTTTTCAAGATATTCAACAGGACACAAGTTTTTTTTTTCAATATTAGTCACTCCAAAGGTTTAATACCATAAAGTTATTCCTTTTGGAATTCATTTCTGGTCAAAACGTGAGTTATTGATTCAAATTGATCATTATCCGGTGAAGATAGAAATAAATTAAATTAAAAAGCACTGACTTAAAGTCAGGGAACGCTGATTTTCGCTTTGAAGATCAAGGAAATGTATGAAGGTATAGATGAGATCCTACTGAAATTCGGCACTAGCAAACGAGTGAATATTTTATATGTTTATTCAAAATTACTTACAAATTTTTCCCTCGGAGAGTACTGAACTGTACGAGCTCAATTGGGACATAAATGACGAGCGCTCAAAAGCTTCAGACTTCACGTCTGCGCTTTCCATGAACTTTCCATGGTTCAAAATCCGCTATTAACAGAAAATTTTGCACGAAGTTTAGAATTGTCATTCTATATGCTCATAACGCAAAATTTCAAGTCGAATTTGTTGTCATGGAATTATTAGGTTTAATTTTCGATATTCTACTTGAGTTTCTATGGTAACGTTAAAATTCACTTTAAAATGGTGATAATGTTGCTGTCGCAGGTCGCAAAACTAAAGCACATTTACGTCGTCGTGAGAAAGCTGTCCGCCGGATAAGTTAGTGATGTGAAAAATTGAAACCGTGTGCGTCACCCAAGAACAACTCGGAATATTGCTTCTGTAGCCCATATAGTATTGATGAGAATATTTTTATCGATTCCTCGTCGATATTTGTAATTTAGCTATGATAAAGAATTTTTTATGGCCGAAATTGGAAAATGTTGGTGTGGACAAAACGGCGCTACGCGCCAATTGCAATTTTGCTATAAAAGTTTCCTGGCCGTGTTATTTCTCGAAGAGGTGACCAGTTAGGTAGATTATATCTATCAAGTATGCTATATTTTTGAAAAAGTAATTTTCATCTCTATCGAAATATGTAGAAATATAGGGGGTATTTTATTTGAAAAGAAAATTCATGAGGATATCTCATGTTTAATCAGTTTTCGGAGAATTTAATTAACGTCAATGAATTCTACGTAAAACGTTGCCTCTAGAATGTTTTTACAGGCATGAAAAATTTTCAACAGAAGAAAAGTTGCAGCAATATTTCGAAAATGATAATTTTTGAAAAACACCCTGTAACTATGTAACGATAGCTATGGAGTTGCAGTTTCTGCCAATGACTTCCTCATGATAATTATCCCTGAGATAATGACATCAATTTTCCTCTATATAAAGGGTGTTTTTTTAGAGCTATTGAACTTTAAATTGCAATAAAACAACGATGGATTATTCGGTTGACATGACTTTTATTTATCCTCAAGATAATCTTGTGGCATTACATTTTAAATATAATTTCTGACATATGACCGCCACGGCTGGCTCGAATGTAGTTCAATCTGGACGTCCAATTTTCGATGACTTTTTCCAACATTTGTGGCCGTATATCGGCAATAACACGGCGAATGTTGTCTTCCAAATGGTCAAGGGTTTGTGGCTTATCCGCATAGACCAATGACTTTACATAGCCTCACAGAAAGTAGTCTAGCGGTGTTAAATCACAACATCTTGGAGGCCAATTCACAGGTCCAAAACGTGTCTTTCAATAAATCGATTGTGGCACGAGCTGTGTGACATGTTGCGCCGTCTTGTTGGAACCACATCTCCTGGACATCATGGTTGTTCAATTCAGGAATGAAAAAGTTAGTAATCATGGCTCTATACCGATCACTATTGACTGTAACGTTCTGGCCATCATCCTTTTTGAAGAAGTACGGACCAATGATTCCACCAGCCCATAAAGCGCACCAAACAGTCAGTTTTCCTGGATGTAACGGTGTTTCAACATACACTTGAGGATTAGCTTCACTCCAAATGCGGAGTTTTGTCTGTTGACGTAGCCATTCAACCAGAAGTGCGCTTCATCGCTAATCAAAATTCGCTCATGAAAATCGGGAACAACGGCAATCTCATTTTGGGCCCATTCGACTAATCTACGCCTTACTTGATGATCGTTTGGCTTCAATTCTTGCACGAGTTGGATTTTATAAGCACGCAAACCAAGATCCTTCCGCAAAATCTTCCATAAAATGGATGGACACAGATCCAATTCCTGTGCTCGATGGCGGATAGACTCATTCGGGTCTTCCTCAATGCTACGCTCTACAGCAGCAATAGCTTCTTCTGTACGCACCGTACGGCGTCTCTGGGGATGCGAGTTATCAATAAGAGTAAACGTGGTGCGAAAACGTTCCATGGTTAATCGAATTAACTGCTCTGATGGACGATTTTGTAGACGATAAAATGGACGTAGTGCGCGATACGTATTCCGCACAGAACCATTATTTTCGAAATAAAATTGCACTATTTGCAAGTGTTGTTCAGGCGTGAGTCTATTCATGATGAATTGCCAAACCAAACTGAGAATAAATCACTTGACAACTGTTAAATCGGTCGCTATCTTGAACAGTAATGCCAACTTAAAGTTACATACCTCGAAAAAAACACCCGTTAGTATAGAAAGACTACTTCTCATTCAGAAGTGTCCAATTTTGCCTATCCTGGGACATCCACAGAAGTGATGTGTCATGTATTGAAGCTAATTTAGATTATTGTGAATCGATATTGTCGGTTCATTTCTGTATTTTTTTTGTTTTTTTTTTCATCTCATTTTGCACTGTAGCTTGGTTTTTTTTTTATTACTTAGTTAATTATTTTCTGTAATTGGGTGTTTACCTGTTGAAAATAAAGATCTTATCTTATCTTATTATAAACAGTAATGCCAACTTAAAGTTATATACCTCGAAAAAAACACCCGTTAGTATAGAAAGACTACTTCTCATTCAGAAGTGTCCAATTTTGCCTATCCTGGGACATCCACAGAAGTGATGTGTCATGTATTGAAGCTAATTTAGATTATTGTGAATCGATATTGTCGGTTCATTTCTGTATTTTTTTTGTTTTTTTTTTCATCTCATTTTGCACTGTAGCTTGGTTTTTTTTTTATTACTTAGTTAATTATTTTCTGTAATTGGGTGTTTACCTGTTGAAAATAAAGATCTTATCTTATCTTATTATAAACAGTAATGCCAACTTAAAGTTATATACCTCGAAAAAAACACCCGTTAGTATAGAAAGACTACTTCTCATTCAGAAGTGTCCAATTTTGCCTATCCTGGGACATCCACAGAAGTGATGTGTCATGTATTGAAGCTAATTTAGATTATTGTGAATCGATATTGTCGGTTCATTTCTGTATTTTTTTTGTTTTTTTTTTCATCTCATTTTGCACTGTAGCTTGGTTTTTTTTTTATTACTTAGTTAATTATTTTCTGTAATTGGGTGTTTACCTGTTGAAAATAAAGATCTTATCTTATCTTATTATAAACAGTAATGCCAACTTAAAGTTATATACCTCGAAAAAAACACCCGTTAGTATAGAAAGACTACTTCTCATTCAGAAGTGTCCAATTTTGCCTATCCTGGGACATCCACAGAAGTGATGTGTCATGTATTGAAGCTAATTTAGATTATTGTGAATCGATATTGTCGGTTCATTTCTGTATTTTTTTTGTTTTTTTTTTCATCTCATTTTGCACTGTAGCTTGGTTTTTTTTTTATTACTTAGTTAATTATTTTCTGTAATTGGGTGTTTACCTGTTGAAAATAAAGATCTTATCTTATCTTATTATAAACAGTAATGCCAACTTAAAGTTATATACCTCGAAAAAAACACCCGTTAGTATAGAAAGACTACTTCTCATTCAGAAGTGTCCAATTTTGCCTATCCTGGGACATCCACAGAAGTGATGTGTCATGTATTGAAGCTAATTTAGATTATTGTGAATCGATATTGTCGGTTCATTTCTGTATTTTTTTTGTTTTTTTTTTCATCTCATTTTGCACTGTAGCTTGGTTTTTTTTTTATTACTTAGTTAATTATTTTCTGTAATTGGGTGTTTACCTGTTGAAAATAAAGATCTTATCTTATCTTATTATAAACAGTAATGCCAACTTAAAGTTATATACCTCGAAAAAAACACCCGTTAGTATAGAAAGACTACTTCTCATTCAGAAGTGTCCAATTTTGCCTATCCTGGGACATCCACAGAAAAACTTCAGGTCTGGCCGTGGGCTCTTGAGCTTAATCCAATTTTTCTTCTATCACCAAATGCAGATAATCCTTAATCGATATCCATAGTAATTTCTATTTGAAGTTACAGAATAGGGCTGACTGTGACGAAATGATAAAGCGATATGTTCAAGGAACAAGAGCTAAAAAATTGAGAAAAATCGTTGCGCCCTCTTCCATGATCAAGATCGCTGAATGAGGCTCGTCCAATGTTTGATATTTTTCTTCCTGTTCAAATTGACATCCACCACTTGACAAATGAAATGCCCACTCGTAAATTTTTCAAATAGTCACAAGGAAACTCTTTGACGTGCGGTATTAAGATAGCTTTCCAATCTGGCGACACTCATATTTACGCATTTTTCACTCATTATCGTTTTTCTAAAACACAAGAAACGATAATACATAATAGTTTAGCCTTTCATTCATCATGTCGACACCTTTGTTCTCAACAACTAATCTTCAAAAACTCATTCATTAAATAATATATATTGTTTTCGTATATTGTTCTCCATATGAATAATCGCCTATTAATAAGCTTGCCTGTTTTTTAAAAGTATTTCATTACCAGATCTCCAGTTCTTAATACTCCCACGCTATCGAACACGATGAAATTTGCTCTGATTCTTTTCTCTATTTATTTTTACGAGTTGTATAGTTTTCCACAAGAAGATACGATCAATAAACCAGAAAGTTGTGCTTCAGATCAGACTAGATGTATTTTTGGAGTTTACGGTAAGGCATAACTTCTCTTCAATATGTCTAATATTAGTTTTTGAAAATCGCCTAAGAAATTATCCTCATGTTACATTGTTCGGTATATATTTTATGTTCAAAATTTCGATAAAAATTCGTCGTTTCATGTTTTGTATTCATATTTTTCAATTCTTTGATTTTATACTTTTAAATTCCTTGAATAAATTACTCAAGCTAGAGGAATATTTATATTTTCAAGAAAAAGAATTTTATTTGAGTTTCTTCTACAACAAAATGTTGGAAAAGTGGTATTTCACAACGAAGAAGGAAAAGGATTATTTTATATTTTCTTTGTATGAATCCATTTTTTATCATTGGCATTAAAAATTCAAAGCGACTGACCAGTTACTTTCCCAAAAACTCTCCTACACTGATTGAAGTTCACTACTCAAATAATTTAGGGTTTTCACAGAAATTTATTATTTCCACTTCCATCCTTGTTTTGATTTGTGCACAGTTAGTAGATATACCATAAACCGGCATCATTTGAGCGCCTGATCATCTTTACATGCAGCAACACAACAAACTCTTCATCAAACATTTAAATTTAATTATTTCTATTGTTACCCAAGTGTACAAACGAATTTCGCGGAAATTATAACCCACAAATGGATTTTCAAGGGTGCATCTCGCGAAGAAGGGTGTGAATTTGAAAAAAAAGTAGATATTGAGCAAAGGTGATTTTGAAAATCACTTAAGCCCTTGGAAATTAGGTTAAAACCACCAAAATAAGATATTCTAGGAAATCAAACTAAAATGAAGATGATATATGTAGATAAACGATAATACTAAGGCAATTTGGTTTAATAATACAAAAATGTTCAACAGTGCCTGAGAGGCTTTCGTATGATTATCGATATATACTTACAAATTTAGTTGATAACAAATAGAGCGTGTGATTCAATGTTAAATAAGGGTATTCATCCTGATTTTGGACCGAAAGATCCAAAGAAAATGATTTATAGGTGGATGATTTCAGCAAAAATCCAACACAGAAAATTTCTTTAGTCGCCCCAAGCGTTGTTGATTTCAGATGTTACCATCAAAGGGGCCTATAGATTTATTGATTTGAAGTTATATTGAAACACCTATAGGGTTTTTCATAGAAGCTTTCAATCTGAACAGCCCGATATCTTGAGCTGTCACACTTTTAAAGCAGGCATCTTTTAATATTTGACAAGTAAAATTACGACAATCCTAAAAATGGAAGGTACACGTTTCAACAACGCATTGAAATTGTTAAAATTCACTACAAAATGATGAAAATTTTGGAGTTATATTTTGCAAAAGTAAAGCACTTTTGGGTCGTCGGTTAGCACCTTCGCGGCCGGCAATTGTCGCATTTGGAACAAATTTATTGTTGAAAAGCCCCTCCATTTTCAACACTGTTTGGTGCAATTTTTGAGCTGGTGGTGCAATTGGACCTTACTTATTCGAAAATGAGGCTGGGGCAACTGTTACGGTGAATTGATCGCACTATCGAGCTATGATTAATGATTTTTTATGGCCGGAATTGGAAGATATTGATATGGATGGTGTTTATTTTCAACTAGAAGGCGCTACGTGCCACATAAGCAATTTTGCAAGATTATTTTCACACAATTGGCCACCGAGTTCTTGTAATTTAACGCTCTCAAACCATTTTCCTTGGGGCCTAACAAAAGATAAGGCTCCACAATCCATTCAATAGGTACCTTAAAGATGGAATTCGTAAAGTTATCAAGACAACAAAGCCGCAAACGTGCGAATTGGTCATGGAGAATTTGATTACCAGAAAATGGTGCTGCAACTAAAGCCATAGTGGCTACGATTTTTTTCAATGTCAAAATGAAAACCATCATTGAAAAACTCGAATAAATGTATCATTATTATTATTATAACGTGATACAGAGATGAAGCTTAGCCTTGGATGTTGGACAGCTTATAAAGCTATTTTCTAACAAAGTTATTTCCTTTCGTTTAAAACGGAACTTTCTACTAGAAAAAACTAAACGAGATATGTGGAAATATAAACAAAAAAAAACAATTTAAGTTTCTTAAATGCGCTTCTTAATTCGCTTATAAATGCTCCTTCTGAATGAACCAACTATGAAAATATGATTCTCGATGTGATTTAAAAAAAGGAACATTTATCATGTATTGTTAGAAACCAACCGATCACATTGCTTTATGAGTATTTCCAATTTTGTATGCATCCGCCAAAATGATTGTCATGCTGTAACTTCTATAGATTTCTGCAGATGAATATCGAACCAACACGGTTTAAATTTTACATTGAATAGTTTTCTACCAGTTAAATTTTTTTATCAATTTCTCGATATTCATCTTCACGGATACCAATCGATTTTGGTACATTACGTTCAATAAGAAACCTTCGGAAAACAATTTCAACATCTCCTTGAAATTTTCACACACACACTTAACTTTTTGGAATATTCAGAATACAAATATCAAATGAAAAAAAAACTGTCTGTCTTCCCTTTTTTCGGAAGGGTTATTCGCATGAACTTGGGTACTAAATAAATTTCAATGTTCCTCGCAAATCGATACTACTATTCATAGCTACAGAAATTGAATAGACATCATTTTGATAAACTTCGTAATATTCTTTAGTAGATAGAAGGAATAGGTGACATAATTTGCGAAAAAATACTGTTCGCAACAATTGAACAGTTAAATTACAAATGAAATTTTTTTACTAAAAACGTCTTTCGAAGATTCCTTTCAAATCGTCTACTTGATATTTCTTTGTTATATCATTTATGATGGGTTTCATAAAACTTTTATCGTGGTAATTTGCTCGGTTTGTTCAGTTTCAGTTCATTTTTGAACACTTCCATAGATTTTAAACTACAATCAACGAGTTTAACGGTCAATCAATGTTTTATGAAATCTGTCGTTATGATTTTGATTGTAGGAAGAAGTGGAAAATAATAATCGTTTTCTTCTCGAAAATAATATCTAGAAACTAGAAGAATGATTGTATGTATTTATGTACTGTAATGTCAGATTTAAAGAACTACTTATTGAACAACATTGAGGAAGCGGATTAATCTACAATTTTTCCTAACAAGAATAGTTCGTCCTATGCCAAATTTAGTTTAGGTGTGAACACAAAAAAAACTACTCTTCTGAAGTTTTGCTAACATATTTTCAAGAATAAAAGGCAATAAAGAATTCAACCTAGTGAATCTTAATTTGATATTATAAGAACCGAATTGTTCAAAGAAATATTGACATTAAAAATGTTCTCAAATTAACTGACGTTTTTGAAGGTAACAAGCATAAAAAATTGCAAGTTTTTATTAAAGAAAACATTATCCATTTTCTGAATGCAGTTTCCGATGAGATTCATTTGATGACCAAGGCAGCATCGCTAAAGCTTAATTGCCGAAAAAGTGAATTAACTTTTCCTTGCGTAGAAAATGAGCTTGCTAAAGTGACTATTCCCAATACAAAGACTGGAGAATTTGATACGACTTCAGCTGTTGATGGTATAAAGAAATACGTTCTGATAAGGCCTCTAAATTTTGAACATAACAGATTTTTTGTCAAATATTCCAATAGAAAATGTGAAGTGCAACCTGTAGTTATGAATATATTTGGAAGTTGCGTAATCCTTGTTTGTATACCGGTCACTGTTTTCGGCTTCAACGACTACCCACCTTGTGGATTATGGTATTAATTTGCTGAGAATCGAACAGCATGAGAAGGAAGTCTATTACTGTTGGTAGATAATATGTGGAGAATTCCAGATGATAAAAAGAAATGTGCCACAACTATCATTTTAGTATTAACATAGAACATACACTATCAATCCTGCGGTGGAGCTTGGTCATGGAAGTTCTCCTGGAGAGTCTCACGGCAAGTGGATTCCATTCTCAGGCGTATGCCGACGACATTGTGGTCACTGTGAGACGAAAGCATGGGATTTCATTGAGTGACATAATGCAGTATGCCCTCAGTATAATGGAGAAATGGTGCGAGGAAGAAGGACTAACTCTCAATCCCTCAAAGGCAACACTGATTTCATTCACTATAAGCAGGAATCCTAACCTCAAAGCACCGGTTCTGAATGGCTAGACTTTGAACTTTTCCAGCTAATGTAAATACCTGGGTGTTACTCTGGATAGAGGGTCCTACATATAGACAAGACTCTTTCCAGAGCCACTGCAGCCATGTGACTCTTTGGTTATACATGGCAGTAAAACGCCCCATTGTCACACGTAGCTGGCTGCAGAAACTGCAGAGGCTGACCTGTATTGGTATTACGGGAGCTATACACACAACTCCAACAGCAGCGCTTCAGGTTATACTTTATTTGCCTTCCTTACACTTACATATGCGGAAATGTAACTTGCTGGAATCAGTGAGAATATCCCATAATGGGGATATCCGTTCGGGAAACTGGATTGAATATATGAAGATATTGAATCAATTAATATAGATTTCGACCCTCTTGGCAAAACCCTCAGCCCCTCAGATGTGATTTCAGCTATATATGATTTCGAAGTACCCTTTGAAACAGTCATTGATGACCGTCTCAGTGCAATGAACTTCGTAAATCGCTTGGACAATAAGTCCTCCATATCTACAGAATACTGATGAAAAAAACATAAAAAAGCACAGGTATTGGTGTATATGAGCCTAAATGAGGATCTCTAGATCCCTAGGAAGAGAACATTCTATCTTGCAAACCGAAACACTATCTATCTATACTCGCGCCCAAGGGTGTTTACAATGAAACCTCAAGGTGGCGCATGTTTACAACACTACTGGCATCCAGGCTACGCTTAGATCCCTGGAATAATATCATAATACCATAAAGCAACTGGCCAGAAGGAAACGAAAAAACAGATGAACTTGCAAAGAGAACATCGAGGTTGGTCCTGAGCCAGGAAGCTCCAGAAGCTACCTCCAGCTGTGCTTCGGGTAACGTTCGGACTGCTGACAGGACTGTCGGAGCAAATATCTTTTGTACCGCATGGGTAAGTCAGCAGATGAAATCTGCAGGCTCTGTGGAAAGGAGGTAGAAACAGCCGAACACATAGTATACAAATGTCCGAGGCAGACTGGCTTAAAATCCACTCACATGGGAAAATCAGTTCCGGATACTCACGAAGTAATAGCCAAGGCTCCTAAGGATGTCGTCGGTTTCATTAAAAGTATCGACGGTCTCCCTGGGTTTTTATGAATAGGTAGGGTTAACAACAAAAGATCAATTTGGTCGCAGTTCCCAGAGGGCTAACAGAGCCATAACTGCTCCGATTCAGTTAATAAAAATAATAGAACATACGCTAATTAATTCTAGAAGATAGAAAAAAAAAAAGGTTGGCAGTTAGGATTAAAAATTTAAATAGTCACTCTTCATAACTAGCTACAAAAAGTAATACATTTCAAAATTTCATGAGTTTCAAAAAGTGTTTCTTTATATGTCAAAATTAGACAAAAATTCACGGTTCCAAACAATTAGAACGAATTCGAAACACCTCCCAAACAAATGCATTTATGTTCCAGATTATGGAGTATCGACGAAAGACAGAGTCCTCATTGTGGACAAACATAACGAATACCGGCAGCAGATTGCAGAAAACTATGTGCCAAATCAGCCAAGAGGTGTGGATCTGATGAAACTGGTAAGTTGCTTCAGAAAACTTCCATTCAATACTTGACGTTACGTTGTATACGTTTTTCAGAGATACGATTCGCATCTGGCCGTTTTGGCTCAAAGAGTAGCGGACAAATGCCATTTTGGCTACAGCAAGAAACAGCAGGATGAAATGGCCATAGGAGAAAATCTATTCATGACCATGGCAGGTTCCTATGAAGACAAGCCCAACTGGACAGAAGCTATTGAGAATTGGTGGTCTCAACACGACATGTATTTGTTTGGAGGGGAAATCAAACCTGAGAACAGGCATTATGTACAGGTGAAAAAAATTCTTTTATATGTATTAAAAAATCATGAAAGGGTCCGACTTGACACCAGAAGATTTCGACCTTTAATCCCTAGAGGATCACAGAACGCTAAATAGATATATTTCAGATGTGACTACAAATATTTTTTGTAATTTTCTTATGTTTTCATTTACATAGAATTCTAGTAACTCATAGTTGTCGAAACAAAACCTGGCTTGTATTGTCGGTATTGAAGCAACGTAACATCAATAGCCATTTGTTTTACACTAGAAAATTTCTGGTTGCTTTTTTGAGAGCTCGTTCTTCATCACAAAATCTGCATCTTTGAAATTTTTAACCAGAATGTACATAAAACGATAAGGTTCGACTCACCTATGACGAATCCGTGGTCCGTCCGTAAACACGATAACTGTCTAACTGAACATCCTAGAACTTGAAAACATTAAATCATTGAAGCAACTATGCATTAATCTACTTTTTATATAATTGTTTCAGATGGTATGGGCCAAAACATCGAGGATAGGCTGTGGATACGTTGCATTTCCATTGAAATGTGGTCATTTTATCTACTATCGGTTTTACGTGTGTAACTATGCTCCAGGGTAAGGAAACTTCAATTCAAAACAAATACCTGTCTGAAAATAAACCTTGATATCTATGTTTAGTTTTCTGAGGTTAATGCAGTGGTGTGTTTATTAGGGAATCCAGAGAAGCATAGCTTTCCTAAAATATGGATAATTAGAATTAGAACTTCTGCACATTCATCTTCCAAATGCTGGGATAAGGGTACGCTAGTTACATCCTCGGTTACATCTCCTGACGCATTTTTGCGTCATTAGGTGAATTCGGCTTGTCGTTGTTTATAATTTCTCATTCAGACATGTTTATTCCATTCAGAAATTATTACAAAGTTGGATTGAATATATGAAGTTAGATTCAAATCTCCTGGCAAAACCATCGAATGCGATGCTAACTATCCTCGATGATCTTCGACAACCGTTTCAGTACAATAAACTTCGTAAATCATCTGGACAAGAAGCGCACCATATAGTCCGATGGATCTAAGACTTGGGGAGAAGCATTGTGGTATACTGGCCTAAGCTGAGGATCTCTAAAGCTGTCTATAGGTTCGCTTAAGAGTGTCTCAAAACAAACCTCAAAGGAGCGCATATTTATATTACTACGGACAGCCAGGCCATGCTCAGTTCCCTGGAATCACATAGTCAGAGGTCCCTGCTGACATGTGGTAATACCATAAAGCAACTCACCAGAGGCAAAGTAGCTATACTGGGTAACGAGGCATTGTGGTATTGATGGTAATGAAATAGCCGATGAACTTTCGAAAATAGCATCAAGGTTAACACCTGTTGGCCCTGAGCCTTTCTGTGGGCTTGAAAAAGACGGCGGTCAATGGGAGTTGAACAATAGAATAACCCTTTGGAAGAATATTTCTGGTCTTGCTCAGGCAAAGAACTTTGAGGTGATTCCGCCGACATATGAGCTAAGCTTCGGGTATTAGTGGGACCGATGTCGGTGCAAATATCTTTTCTACCGCATGGGTAAGTCAGCAGATGAGATTTGCAGGCTCTGAGGAACGAAGATAGAAACAGCTGAATTCATAAATGTACAAATATCAGGGGTTGACTGGCCTAAGACCACTCATGTGGGAAAGTCAGTCCTGGATACATACGAGGAGCAACCTTTTCGGGGTCATTCTGAACCTTAGAGCTCAACAAATGAGAGATATTAATTAGAAAATTGAAGCACCTTCTCTACTTCTCAGGGTCTAGACACGCCACTGGGTTTTGTTATATCTGATACTCAGGTGACTACACAAATTATTGTCTATTTCAGAATTGCTCTAGCAGGAGACGTGACCTACCCCTACAAAAACGAATCTGGACTACCAAGTACGCCTTGTTATGAACTCTGTAATTAAAAACTTTTCTCTGTTATTATAGAAACATATTTATTGAATAAATTATACAAAATTTATGGATAGTATTTTTATAGTGGAAATCAAACGATAGTACATCAAAGCTGATAAATTCAACAAAATTTCAATTGCCATCTCTAACCTAAAATTTATGTTTTTCTTCAGCTAATAGGTGATTTCAAGACCACAAGAATGAAATAAAAAAGTCGAGAATTGAAAAGAGAGAGCATACTATGATTTATTGTAAGGACGCTACATCAATGGTTCACTTTTAATTTTGTATTGAAATTCTTGACCAATTTTGCTTCCTCCATAATAGCCCTATTTCTGGAACTTACCTTCTTTCCGTAATATTGGCGTTTCCGCAGAGATTGTAACTGAAAAGGGGAAGAAAAAGGTGTAATTCAATATGATCTGTAGCGAAATAATTTGAAACCTATTAACCTATATGATGGGTACACATTGACAAAGAAGTCAATATTTCGTTAAAAACCTTGTGATAATATATAATAATCAATTGATTTTTATGAAATGTGAACTAAATGAATGAATAAATATAATTTTCTGTGAATCGTGAAAAAATCCAAGCCCTTTATTTGATTTCTCGAAAACGTTTAGTAAAAGAAAAAATTAAAAAACATTCTGTTAAATGTGACTCAAATCAATTTTGTGAAAGAAACACTTCTCTGTCCTCACAGTACCCTAATCACTATTTATTTCTCAACGAGCCCGGGTAGCTCAGTCGGTAGAGCATTGGACTTTTAATCCAAGGGTCCAGGGTTCAAGTCCCTGCTCGGGCGATTATTTTTGAAAATACTCGAGAGCACAATAAATCCAATCAATTAATGTGAAAGATTGAATAACCCGTGCGTTGCAAAATTTAACACGAATTTGTATCGGTTTTTGAAGACACTCTGTTAAATGTGGCTCAGGTCAATTTTGTGAAAGAAACACCTCTCTGTACCTCACATTATCCGAATCACTACATATTCCTCAACGAGCCCGGGTAGCTCAGTCGGTAGAGCATTGGACTTTTAATCCAAGGGTCCAGGGTTCAAGTCCCTGCTCGGGCGATTATTTTTGAAAATACTCGAGAGCACAATAATCCAATCAATTAATGTGAAAGATTGAATAACCCGTGCGTCGCAAAATTTAACACGAATTTGTATCGGTTTTTGAAGACACTCTGTTAAATGTGGCTCAGATCAATTTTGTGAAAGAAACACCTCTCTGTACCTCACAGTACCCGAATCACTACATATTTCTCAACGAGCCCGGGTAGCTCAGTCGGTAGAGCATTGGACTTTTATTCCCAATGAGACACCGAACAGGTAAGACGTGTCTTGAACGCTCCGTAAGTACTTGAGCCAGTAGTGCAAGTACCTGAGTATCCATTGTGAATTGTCAGAAAACCAACCTGAATTCCAAACGAAAGTTTAAAGTGAACAGTGACAGTGACATTACTTCAAGTAAAGTGCTGAAAAGAAAACCTTATAAAATGGGGACCAAACCCCCCAAAATGGACAACGAAAAAAAGAGAAAAATAACCGTATTTTCTCTAAGCCCTGAAAAAGTTGATGGAAAAACGAACTTAGGAGCCGAAATGGAAAACCGAAGGAAGAAGATAAAGGATATGATAAATCCGACGCAAACCCACCCCGGAGGTGCTAAACAACCTTCGAACACATCAACCGAAGTAGTAGAAGCAGAAGAACCAATAGCGACTACTAATCGATTTAAAAATCTGCACGTGGAAGAAACCAAGATGCAAATAGATGACAGCGAATCAACAAAAATAAAACCTCCTCCTATAGTTCTTCAAGGACTTATTGATGATCATAACCAAACCGTTAAAAGAATAGCGGAACGAATTGGAAACAAAAGTTTCCACATAAGATACGGACGGGAGTCCTCGAACATTTATACGAATAAATTGGAAGACCATAAAAAACTAAAGGAATATTTCCTAAATCTTGGACAAAAGTTCCACTCGTACACATTGAAAAATGAAAAAACTCATGCTCATGTACTCAAAGGACTAAATTCCAATATTGAAATCCCAGAAATAATAGATGAACTGAAGAACATCTATGAAATAGACGTGAAAGACATCTACAAAATGAGAGGCACACGAAATCCGATGTTCCTCGTCATAACCAGCAGCCAAGTGACACTCAAACAATTGAAAAGAGAAGTGTGAACACTGTGTTACACCGTGATACATTGGGAAAGGCAATATAGGACCAAACAAATGACTATATGCAAGAAGTGCCAACAATGGGGACACGCAAGAAGTAACTGCTATAGAGCATACAAATGTTTACTGTGTGCGGACGAACATGCCACAGCAGAATGCACCAAACCCGCGGGAGAGAAAGATAAGTGCGCGAATTGCCGAGGCGAACATCGGGCAAATAGTGTTGAATGTGAAGTGTACCAGAGAATTCTACAAAGCAGAATATCCAGGAACCAGCCACAACCTACGAGGAAATCTACATACGTTGAAGCTCCACTACCAGCAGTAAACGTATGGGAAGAGAGAAGAAAAAAAATAAACGAAATAAGAAGCTCCCAACCAGATGCTGCTAGGACTAATACAGATAATTTGAATATGGGTAATACTGCTCAAAGCCCGCTTTTAGATTTAAAAAATGAAATGGACAAACTAAACCAACATATCAATATAAATAAATTCTTGCTAGAAATCCGCGCACTTAACCAAAAAATGGATAAATGCACTAATTTCAAAGAAAAATTCTTAATATTCAACGACTTCCTAGAAAATCTTCCTAGTCATGGTTTTTAAATCCCAAAAACAGTTAAATCTAGCAACCTGGAATTCCAATGGAATTCGATACAAACATAATGAAATTGCACATTTTCTTGAAGAACATTCAATAGATATTTTTTTCATAAATGAAACTAGACTAATAAAAACAGACAAATTTAAGATGAAGGAATTCCACGTTGTTAGAAGGGATCGCTCAGGTAACACTAGACACGGGGGTATCCTTATCCTTGTTAGAAAAGATATTCCGTTCAAAGAACTCCCGGAAATTTCTTGCACATTAGAGAATGCCGGTATACAATTAGCCAACGGTCTTAAACTTATCTCCATCTACAACAGACCAACCAATAACTTCGGTGAAAGCGATCTCGAAGAACTATTAAAAACTAATAAAACCATTGTTGTAGGAGATTTCAACGCTAGACACGGACTCTGGGGCTGTGTTTCAAACAATACCAACGGACTCACTCTTTTCGAATACTTAGAAAATAGACAAAACTGCATCATCCATCATCCTTCCGAACCTACGCATTATCCGCCTAACAATAATACCCCTTCAATAATTGACCTCATAGTAGCCCGAATGGTACCCAACATAAGTACCCCTGAATCATTACCTGACCTTCCCTCAGATCATAACGTAGTAACTTTCACTTTAACTAGTACCTGTAGAGCTGATATTTCCAAGAAAATCTTTGATTATTCGACCACAGATTGGAATGAATATCGAAGAATTCTTAACAATAAAATCGTCATAAATAACAATATTGACTCGATAGAGAAACTTGAGGAGGAGGTAACAAAATTCACGGAAAATTTAATTCACACCAGGAACCGAACCACTAAATTGAAGATCATTTATCCATACAAAGACGACCTCTCACCAGAAATAAAGAACCTAATTCAATTAAGAAATCGAACACGTAAACGCTGGCAGCGATATCGGAACCCTCATGATAACGACCTAAGCAAACTTTTAACATCGCGAATAAGAATCAAAATTGGCGAATATAAAAATGAAACAATGGGAAAGAAACTATCCAAATTAAATCCATCAAATGGTTCCTTGTGGAAATTCACGAAATTCTTGAAAAAGAAACCACAAGAAATACCAACTCTTTCAAGTGACACTATCGATTACATAACAGACGAACAAAAAACGGAACTTTTGGCAGAAACCTATGAGAAGATACATGACATAGGTCCGACAAACAGCTCCGAAGATAAAAAAATCATAGAAATTGTAGAAAATTACTTAAGTAGCCATACCAATACTAATAATGAATCGAAAAAGTTTCATACCAACCCACTAGAAATAAAAAACATTATTAACAACTTAGCAAATAACAAATCCCCAGGAATAGACGAAATTGATAACAAACTGATCAAAAACCTCACTAAAAAGGCAATCGTGCAACTCAATTATATAATCAACGCCATAATCGACTTGCAACACTGGCCGAATACATGGAAAATTGGACTAGTTGTTCCTATACATAAAAGTAGTAGCGACAAAAAATCACCACTTAATTACAGACCGATCAGTCTGTTATCAACGCTCAGTAAAATCTCCGAAAAAATTATTCTCAAAATACTAACAAAAACACTCAAACACACGGAATTGCATGATCCGTATCAATTTGGGTTCAAAGAAAAACATAGTTCCACACACCAAATCTGTAGAATAGTAATAGACATTATCAACGAATTCAACAAAAAAAAGAACACAGCCATGCTTTTTCTAGACATAGAGAAAGCATTTGACAGGGTCTGGATCCAAGGTCTCACTTACAAAATGATAAAACTCGGACTTCCCTACTTTATCATCAAACTAATAAATTCATACCTTTCGAACAGAAAATACGTAGTAAAAATCGGCAATAAACTATCGTCCATCAAAAAAATTAAATCAGGTGTACCTCAAGGAAGCGTCCTTGGACCCAGACTCTTTAACCTCTACATACACGACCTTCCAGGTTTTCCAAACACAAAAATGGCGCTATTCGCAGACGACACTGCATTATACGCTCACTCCTTTCATTCGGCAATAGCGAACAGATTGCTACAATATAATATCGACAAACTAACCGAATTTTACAAAACCTGGAAGATCAGAGTAAATGAGAAAAAAACCGAACAGATCGTGTTTAGCCGAAAACTAAACGACAACAAAATCTCAATTCCTCTTAAACTTAACAACCATCCAATCACAGTTAATAATACGGTTAAATATCTGGGAATGGAACTAGATAGCCGACTTAATTTTCACAAACACATTGAAAAAACTTTAATAAAAGCCAACGGGGCAATCAGAATCCTGTATCCTCTAATGTGCAAGAATAGCCGTATGAATCAAAAAAATAAAAAATTAATATACACTTCCTTAATAAGACCAATCATAACGTATGCGGCACCGGCCTGGTGTCACTTGAAATCATGGCCGACACGACCGTTACAAATTTTTCAAAACAGAATGCTGAGGCTTATCACTAACAAGGATAGATACACAAGAATCACAGATTTGCACGAATTAGCAGGTATTGAAACAATAAAAAATCACATAGATAGAATTTCCGCGAACTTTTACGAAAAAACGAGATACGTGAGCGATCCCGTTAACAAAATAACTTTGACTAGAAAGAACTCGAAAAACGCCAATGAAAAACATGCCATTCCCTACGAGCATTTACCCATATTCAATAGAAAACACATTAGCTACAAAAATAGCTAACATGTAGCTAATTACTACTGTTATTGCTACTGTAATTATTGTTGTTTTTGTTGTTGTTATTGTTGATGTTATTTTTTATATCTCATTTTATATATTGTTGATACTGCTTAAGCCCAGGATACTGGGAAACAATGAAAACAGGTTTTTCTCTACATTTTCCTGTGAATACTATGAACTTTAGTGCTAACTTAACACATAAAAAAAAACAAAACCTCTGAATATCTAAAGGCGTCCAGCCAAAATATTATTATTATTGTAGGTAAATCATGTATAGATAGGAACTACTAAATTATCAAACAACAAATGATGTAAACCATTATAACATGTACATATTAAAATATAATAAAGACTATAAAAGCAAAAGCATTGGACTTTTAATCCAAGGGTCCAGGGTTCAAGTCCCTGCTCGGGCGATTATTTTTGAAAATACTCAAGAGCACAATAATCCAATCAATTAATGTGAAAGATTGAATAACCCGTGCGTCGCAAAATTTAACACGAATTTGTATCGGTTTTTGAAGACACTCTGTTAAATGTGGCTCAGATCAATTTTGTGAAAGAAACACCTCTCTGTACCTCACAGTACCCGAATCACTATTTATTTCTCAACGAGCCCGGGTAGCTCAGTCGGTAGAGCATTGGACTTTTAATCCAAGGGTCCAGGGTTCAAGTCCCTGCTCGGGCGATTATTTTTGAAGATTCAAGAGCACAATAATCCAATCAATTATTGTGAAAGATTGAATAACCCGTGCGTTGCAAAATTTAACACGAATTTGTATCGGTTTTTGAAGACACTCTGTTAAATGTGGCTCAGATCAATTTTGTGAAAGAAACACCTCTCTGTACCTCACAGTACCCGAATCACTACATATTTCTCAACGAGCCCGGGTAGCTCAGTCGGTAGAGCATTGGACTTTTAATCCAAGGGTCCAGGGTTCAAGTCCCTGCTCGGGCGATTATTTTTGAAAATATCCAAGAGCACAATAATCCAATCAATTATTGTGAAAGATTGAATAACCCGTGCGTTGCAAAATTTAACACGAATTTGTATCGGTTTTTGAAGACACTCTGTTAAATGTGGCTCAGATCAATTTTGTGAAAGAAACACCTCTCTGTACCTCACAGTACCCGAATCACTACGTATTTCTCAACGAGCCCGGGTAGCTCAGTCGGTAGAGCATTGGACTTTTAATCCAAGGGTCCAGGGTTCAAGTCCCTGCTCGGGCGATTATTTTTGAAAATACTCAAGAGCACAATAATCCAATCAATTATTGTGAAAGATTGAATAACCCGTGCGTTGCAAAATTTAACACGAATTTGTATCGGTTTTTGAAGACACTCTGTTAAATGTGGCTCAGATCAATTTTGTGAAAGAAACACCTCTCTGTACCTCACAGTACCCGAATCACTACGTACTTCTCAACGAGCAAGGGTAGCTCAGTCGGTAGAGCATTGGACTTTTAATCCAAGGGTCCAGGGTTCAAGTCCCTGCTCGGGCGATTATTTTTGAAAATATTCAAGAGCTCAATAGAGTAATCAATTATTGTGAAAGAAACCTTCTATGTACCTCACAATACCCTAATCACTATTTCTTTACACAAATTATAGGAGATTTTCTGTAAAATACGTAACTGTGATTCCCCGTATTTCAATTTCATAAAGAGTCTGCATTTTCAAAAAAATTATTTCCAGGGCATTGTTTTCAAATTTTGAGTTTTTTCTTGTATTTCTTGAATGCCTATCATATAGTAACCTTAATTAAAATATAATATACAGGGTGTCCCGGGAAGAATGCGACAAACGAATACCATAAATTAAGGTCATCATGGAGGACCCGTATCAAGATGTTTCAATCGCCTGAGTGCCTTCGTTGGGGATATACAGGGTGATGTTCATCTTATGGGTGAAATTTTACAGTTCAATAACTCTTTAACTAATCGACCGAATAATTTCAAATTTTGAGGTTTTGTCACCCTTTCCTATCGCCTTCCTTCAATATTTCTGAATTCGAGTAAATCAGATCCGGACTAGGAAAATTTCAGACTTTTCTTATTTTCGTGAATATTGGATCACTCTGTACGTGAACATTATAATTTTTTTCTGTTTTCGGAACCACAAAAAATCAATTCATTATAAAAATTCTAAATCTCGGCTTGGCACGGTCATACAGGGTGATCAATAAACAATCCCTTATGAGTGAAATTTTTTTAGTTCAATAACTCTTCAAGAAATCCACCGAATAATTTCAATTTTTGAAGTTTTGTCTCCCTTTACTATCGCCTTCCTTCAATATTTCTGAAATCGAGTAAATCAGATCCGGACAAGGAAAATTTAAGACCTTTTCTATTCTCGAAATATTTCACTCATAAGATGAACATCACCCTGTATATCCCAAACGAAGGCACTCAGGCGATTGAAACCTCTTGATACGGGTTTTCTTTGATGACTTCAATTCATGGTATTCGTTTGTCGCATTCTTCCCGGGACACCCTGTATATAATGGTTAGTAGCTTGTACTCAGTGAAATAATCGCTTTTGTTCCATTTAAGGAACAGTTATAAATAAGTGGCTTGATGTAGCATGCATCATCTCGACATTGTTTCAAAGGTGGGATTACTGGGATTTTTTGCTTACCTTTGCATTAACTTCTCCCATTCCCGAGAAAAGACTACTGCTAGGCACAGAAGAAGCTTTAGTTGTTGCGCCTTTCTTCTGTTTTGTTTCATTCAATTTCGTATGACTCAGGCATTGCTCAGAAACACTCAGAAGGTTTGATAAGGTTTCCGAGTTGCTTTTTTTTGATTCATTAGCCTTGCGTTTAAGTTCCTCCTCCGCTATGAATTTCTCAAAAAAACTAAAAAAATGGTAGTTGTTATAGATACTTTTTTCGAAATAGGTTTATATTCATACATTCGTTAATACAGGCAATGTTTGAAATCTCAAATTCTATAGCATGCACTCTAAGTAATATAATACTTGCCAGTAATGTATAAACGAATAGCATTTCACACATTACCTGGGCATTCAAAAGAGAAGGGGGTATTACTTAATTTTTATTGTTTGTTCTGGAATATCAAAACATGCAATTTCACTCACGTTTTTTTAGGTTTTAAAGCATTGATTTCAACATATTATGGGAAAATAGCAATTTTGTTGAGTTTGGAGAGAAAAATCTTACCTCGACTCATCTGACGAATATTCCTTCTCAAAAAATTCCTCACTTCTTCCGCGAGATAACGCACTACTGTTTCTAGATGATGGATCATAATGTGCTCTAGTAGTTTCAGATCCTGACTGCCACCTAGCAACATCTCCACCACCAATCACTGGGTATTTAATTTTGTTATAAAATAAGTTTAGATACGTTCTTTTTTCCTTCTTCTCTTTGAGTAGCGGAACTTCTTTGTGCGCAGTTTTCTTCATCTCAGCTTTGCTACGGCCTCCTTTCTTCAAAGATTTTATAGTTGTTTTAGGTGTTTCCCTTTGATAGAGTGGTATTATTTCAGATAAATTATCCTGATCATTTGGCTCAGCTTGTACTTCACATAATTTTGTTTTGTCTTCATCAGGATCTTCAAGATCACTGAAACATTCGCAAAAGGAATCTTCTTCCAGAGAATCGTAAAAAGAATCATCCATTGTGGGTTGGGTATGTGGATGCGGTGAATGTGAATGTTGATGACATAAACATTTTCAACACATGTCACAGAAAATGATCGTAGAAAACAATGACGTTAAATGTCACCATGACACGCAAAATTATGAGTTGATTTTTTCAAGCGAATAAGTTATTTGTTTGAGTACCTACTAAGGTTTGAAGTCGTTCAATTAATTTCTTAACTATCAGAATAAAAGCTATTACTCCAACATGTTATTGATAAAACTTTGATTAATAAACAAAGAAAGCAAGCTTTAAATCTAACATACCCTATAGTAAAATATTCGGTATATGGATACCAAATTTTTTTCTTAAACTTATGTAAATAATATTTCGGAAAAGATGTATACTACCTAATGACTAAATTCAATTACACAATATCGTTTAAAACAAGGAACAATTTGGAAATTTCCATCAAAAACAACAAAAAGAAGATAAATCAGGTGTCTACAATGCAACTTGCAATGATTGCCTATGGTTTTTATTGGGCAGACAGGAGGGTCTTTCAAGAAAAGGATAAATGAACATATGCGAATCATTGGAAAGAATGGTCCCATTCCTTTAACAACAAATTTTAAATTCTCCATATAGAAAATAAGAGCACAAGAATTACAGTCTTAGAATTCCTACAAATAAGCAGGTATAATTCCCAAAATGTTCTGTTGAACGAAAAAATAACAAATAGATGTAAACTCATCCCCATCTTAAGAAACTTAATAGTTTCTTAAGATAGTTTGGAAATCCCAGGCGGCAAATTGTCCAATATACCTGTGAAGTTTATGATGTCCCATCGAATATTCATATTTTTCTGCCAATGTCGAGTTTTTTGTCCCTTCATAAGTTTCCTACAACTACAAGCCCTTTACTCTCATCAGTCAAAAATGTAGACTGATGAAGCCACAGTACAATTGTTGCTAACAATTAAATAGTTCAGCGGAAATTAATTGGTTTTATTTTATTTATAATGATTTTCCGCGAAGTAAGGACCGAATCCATCAAATAAATATCAGCTTTGACCTCTGAAGCTCTCTGATCCGGAATAGTGAATGAATTGAATACCAGGTACCTTCTCTCGAGGTGCACTGTGGAGGATCGCATTGACGATTGGAGCGCCAAAACCTTACAGGTAGGTTTCAGAAAAGTAAAGATATAAATAAAATTTAATTGCTTACATACCTGCGTGCAAGGTGCCGTTTTCCCAGACCTAAGAAATCTTATCTTGGCAATAATTGATTTCTCTATTGAAATCATGAATGTTATCAAAAATAACCGCCCGAGCAGGGACTTGAACCCTGGACCCTTGGATTAAAAGTCCAATGCTCTACCGACTGAGCTACCCGGGCTCGTTAAGAACTAGTGATTCGGGTACTGTGAGGTACAACGGATAAGGTGTTTCTTTAACAAAATTGATTCAAGTCACATTTAACAGAATTTTTTCAAAAATCCATATAAATTCGTGTTGAATTTTGCAATGCACGAGTAATTCAATCTTTCACAATTAATGATTAGTCTATTGAGCTCTTGAGTATTTTCGTAGGTAATTGCACAAGTGCATCAAAATTACCGATAATTTTGCATGACAGCGTGTTGTCATAAAAACTGCATGAGTTCATTTTCATTTTTGGAGAAAGAGCCCGACACCGAAGGTGGAGGGCTCTTTCTCCAAAAATGAAAATGACCGAATGCAGTTTTTCAAAGAAAACACGCTGGAATGCGAAATTATCCGGTAATTTTAATGCACGAGTGTAATTCGGGGGAATATTTCCCGAATAAACTGTTACATTACCTGTCAAACTGATTTAGAATGGAATTGCCATAGATTCGAACTGTGTTAGATGCATAGAAACTAAGCATCTATGAACAGAACAATTATCGCAGTGCAGTTTCGCTTCCTACAATGCAATTATCGCTGTAATTTTCGATAATTGTTCTCCAGATACATAGAATTTTTGACAGAAGGGAAATATTCAAAAATAATCGCCCGAGCAGGGACTTGAACCCTGGACCCTTGGATTAAAAGTCCAATGCTCTACCGACTGAGCTACCCGGGCTCGTTAAGAACTAGTGATTCGGGTACTGTGAGGTACAACAGATAAGGTGTTTCTTTAACAAAATTGATTCAAGTCACATTTAACAAAATTTTTTCAAAAATCCATATACCCGGGCTAGTTGAGAAGCATTGATTCGGGTACTGTGAGATACAAAAGATGAGTGTTTCTTTAACAAAATTGTAAAAACTCATATTTTACAGAATGTTTTCGAAAAAGCCATCAAAATCCGTGTATAATTTTGCAATGCACAGGTAATTCAATATTTGACAATAATTGATACATCTATTGTGCTCTTGAATATTCTCAAAAATAATCGCCCGAGCAGGGACTTGAACCCTGGACCCTTGGATTAAAAGTCCAATGCTCTACCGACTGAGCTACCCGGGCTCGATAGGAAATATTGATTTTAGTACTGTGAGGTACTTGAGATTTGTTTCTTTCAAAATTGATCTAAAGTATGAGATTGTGCCAGGTACTTTTTCAATATCTTCGCAACTTATTGTAAATGACATTAGTTGACAACTAGAGTCCGGTTCCGTTTTATTTCGGATATTTTTGGAAAGGACCAGATCTATTGTTGTAGGGGTTGTAAAACTCGTGGGATAATGAGTTGGGGTATTAGGGATGTGAAGGAGAATATTGTTATTCTGGTCCACCAGGTATTCAAATAGGGTATTACCTTTTGTTTTTCGAGCGTTACAGTTCCAATATTCGTGCTTAACATCTCCAATACTTAAACTTTATTGCCGTTATTGATAATGTTTCTAAAACAATTTATATAAAATTTGTTCGATGGCCTATTCTCTACTGCAATTATGGTGAAATGCTTACCGATTTTAATTTCTAAGATCTCTGTTTTGCAATTGGAGATATTTGTTACATGATTGTAAATTAAATTATTTTGAAAAGAATAGCAATTCCTTCGTACCCGTTGTTTGTCGGTCTGTCTTGCCTAATTACTTTATAACCGTTTATTTAAAACTTGCCTGTGTCTTTTAGTCTCGCCTCGTTTATTGTCAATATCTGTCATTGTCTTTTAAGAAATTTGAGATTTCTAAGTGCCTTCTACGTAGAAACACCGTTAGCATTCCATGTCACAATATTGAAATGGTTAATCATTAGCGGATTGGAAAAATTCGTAGAGTATATGAACCTTTTCTGCCTGGTTTTTGGCCAAGCTCATTTTATAATTAAGGTTTCTTAAAGATTCCAAAAATTGGTTAATATTAATGTGTTCGTTTAATTTTTGAATTCGCTATTAATATCGGTTGATGGGTTTGCGGAATTTTGTGGGTATTGGGAGAGATGGGAATACCGCTACTAACACGCACTTCACTGGAATTAGCTTTTCTCCGTTTAGCTTCCATGGCTAATTTTCTTGCCTCCCAAAAAGCATAGCTTCGCTATGCTTTTTGGCATGCACCTTGGCAATTTGCATTTTTTGCCGGTGTTGACCTGGATTTTAGGCAGTCTTTGATCATGTGCGTTCCTGCACATTTTAAGCGACTAAGCGCCCTGGAGGTGGCGTGGCCCTAAAGTTGGCAACGATGACACTGTATAATCTGTTTTTTCGTAGTGTATCTACTCCACCTTACTGCCGTATAACTTATTACTTTCACCTTGCTTATAATGTGCTTTGAAGTAACAGGATTATCTGTGCCCTTCATTTTAAACACGTTTTTCACTCCAACGTTAAGTATACGGTTGGGTTAGTTCTTTTTTTCCATTTCGTCTACACTTGGGTCGTTTTAGACCCCTCAGTGTAAATGCGTGAGTTTTTTTCTGTTCGGGAATGAAACTGTGGAATTTTTGGTCATATTCTTTGAAATGACTCAATAGTTTTTTATGGTCATCGTCCTTTTCGCAATAAACGTTCGAGGTGTTGTTTCCATAATTTACGTGGAACTTCCTCGATGTCATGGTTTTAATTTCGTCAATTGTTTGCTTATGGCTGTCGAAAATACCTTTCATTATAATAGCTGGTGTTAATTTTTATTTTTTTTTGTGGAGTCGCACTTGAGCCCACTGTAATTTCTTGACATTCTTCGGGATTCGAGGCTGTTTTTGATTTGAACCGCGTGTGGTCCTTTTTTCTTTATTTTATTCCTCATCACTGGATGCGTGAATATGGGATCTTCACAATCTGTAATTTTGGAATTCAGCCCAGATCTTTTTGGTCGCGCTCCAGAGATTTCTTCTTCGTCACTAATGTCGTCTCCATATCTTAAATAAAAAGATAACAGTAGCAATATCAATAAAAATATCAATAATAATAATAACAGTACAATAGCATAATACACAATCCAAGGGAAATTCCCACGTTTTTGGCAACAGCACAGGTATCTCTCACAAATGAACAGTAAGTAAAAGCAATGAAGTGAGATGATCTTTACAAATACCTTAGAATGAAACAGAACTAACAAATCAATTCCAAAGATTTGAGCAAGACTAAGCGACTCGAATATTTTCAAAAATGATCGCCCGAGCAGGGACTTGAACCCTGGACCCTTGGATTAAAAGTCCAATGCTCTACCGACTGAGCTACCCGGGCTCGTTAAGAAATACATTGTGATTCGGGTAGTGTGAGGTACAGAGAAGTGTTTCTTCCACAAAATTGATGTTAGTCACATTTAACAGCATGTCTTCAAAAATCCATAAAAATTCGTGTTTGATTTTGCAATGCACGGGTAATTCAATCTTTCATAATAATTGAGTAGTTTATTGTGCTCTTGAATATTTTCAAAAATAATCGCCCGAGCAGGGACTTGAACCCTGGACCCTTGGATTAAAAGTCCAATGCTCTACCGACTGAGCTACCCGGGCTCGTTGAGAACTACGTTGTGATTCGGGTACTGTGAGGTACAGAGAAGTGTTTCTTCCACAAAATTGATGTGAGTCACATTTAACAGCATGTCTTCAAAAATCCATAAAAATTCGTGTTTGATTTTGCAATGCACGCGTAATTCAATCTTTCATAATAATTGAGTAGTTTATTGTGCTCTTGAATATTTTCAAAAATAATCGCCCGAGCAGGGACTTGAACCCTGGACCCTTGGATTAAAAGTCCAATGCTCTACCGACTGAGCTACCCGGGCTCGTTGAGAACTACGTTGTGATTCGGGTACTGTGAGGTACAGAGAAGTGTTTCTTCCACAAAATTGATGTGAGTCACATTTAACAGCATGTCTTCAAAAATCCATAAAAATTCGTGTTTGATTTTGCAATGCACGCGTAATTGACACTTTCATAATAATTGATTAGTTTATTGTGCTCTTGAATATTTTCAAAAATAATCGCCCGAGCAGGGACTTGAACCCTGGACCCTTGGATTAAAAGTCCAATGCTCTACCGACTGAGCTACCCGGGCTCGTTAAGAAATACGTTGTGATTCGGGTACTGTGAGGTACAGAGAAGTGCTTCTTTCACAAAATTGATCTGAGTCACATTTAACAGAATGTCTTCAAATATCCATAAAAATTCGTGTTTGATTTTGCAATACACGGGTAATTCACTCTTTCATAATAATTGATTAGTTTATTGTGCTCTTGAATCTTCAAAAATAATCGCCCGAGCAGGGACTTGAACCCTGGACCCTTGGATTAAAAGTCCAATGCTCTACCGACTGAGCTACCCGGGCTCGTTAAGAAATACAATGTGATTCGGGTACTGTGAGGTACAGAGTGGTATTTCTTTCAAAAAATTGATTTTACTCATAATTCACAGAATGTTTTTTAAAAATGCAATAAAAATTAGTGTTTAATTTTGCAATGGTTGGGTAATCTATTCTTTCACAATTATTAGTCCATTGTGCTTTCTGTTCTATATTTATATTTTATTATAGATAGCATAGAAAATGAATGCTCCGCTTCGAAACTCGTTATTGGCAATGTTAAAAAAATCTTCAAAGCTATTTACAGGGTGATTCACCGCGTATCTTATTAGACGTTTATGGAAAACTAGCTAATCATAATTTTGTGGTGAAAATTTGCATGTTGGGGTTTGGACAATAATCTTTCTGAAATATTTTCAGATCTCTACAACTTCCGGTTATACCTGAAACAGACTACTACTTCCTTTTTTCAAATGGCACCCCCAGTATATTATTGCATCATGAGACAGCTTTTTTATGACAATTTCTGCTATATGCCATATCTTTGATAAAAACTTATCGGTTCATGAGTTGATGGGATCCCTATGAAAAAAATGGTGGCGACGAGGACTCACATTTTTTTTGGATATTTCTTCAAAAACTTTTTTTTTTTTTTAGAAACCTTTTTCATATTCGATTCTGCAAATACGTAGCATTATGTTTCCGGTTTGGGCCAAAAATGTACAGGGTGTTTATCAGAAGATAATGAACTTGGACAACTCAAATTCATCAAAACTCAAGATTTTCAAATTATAACCTATATTTTCTATTATTTCAGTCAATTCTAAGCAAACACTATATATATGAATACTTCAATAGTTATCGAGGAAGAACTTTAAAAGAGGAAAAACCGCAACTTCTAACTGTGGACGAGCCTGTAACTTCCGGAAAACACATAAAGAAACTAAAATTCGATGTTTCGAAAACTAAATTTGACAAATAATAATAATAAACGCCTTCGTTGGATAGATGCATTCTACTCAGGGGCGAAGTCTAGCAATGCTATTCAACTTAATCCCCCGAGTAGAGTAAAACACAATAACATGATTCACATTGAATAATCATATGAAAAAATTGAATACTGTAAGACAAAAAAATAATCAAGAAAAAAAACAGAACAGAATGGGAAACATGAAATAGAAGGAAAATAGTCTCTTGATAGCAAGTTTTAATTTATATGAGGAAAGCGTTCTAAGGGAAGGATGTATTTTATTATATTCAATAACTACGTTGTAGTGGAACGATTTTTTAAAACCAGATGTGAAATGTCTGGGAATATGCAGACTTGTTACATGTCTGAGAGAACGATCAGCTAAGTCACCTCTAAAATTCAGAAGAAGGCGAAGATAAATAGGTGAGCCAGTGTCAAGCACCTTATATACCAAATTAAGTAAGTGAACCTTTACCCTGTTCTCCATTCTCAGCCAGCCGAGTTCGTTTATTTTTTGAGATATGTTGAGGGAATACTTCGGTAGATCAAAAGTGAATCTGTAAGAATAGTTTTGAACCTTTTGAATTCGTTTTCTGTCCCAAGCGTCGAGACAGAAACCATACACAAAGTCACCATAATTGAAGTGGGACAGTACAAGTGATTCGACTTACTTTAAACGAAGACTGAGAAATTCACGATTTAAATAAAGGAGATTTAAAGCAGCAAAAGATCTTTTCACTAGGGAAGTCACATGATCGCTGAACTTGAGCTTGTGGTCAATAAGTAAACCCAAATTTTTTGCACTCTCCACAATAGGAACACAAGTTCCATTGATTGATATACTCAAATTTGCTTTCAGAAACTTAATACGCTCTTTTGGGCCAAATAAAAGGAGTTTAGATTTAAATGAGCCAATAAATCTTACCTTTAATAGTTCAGAAAGAAAATGATATCACTCGAATTAAGAAGTCCATAGTTGAAAAGAAGTTGCTTGTTTACACCAACACTGTTTAGTTAAAATAAATATGATGAATACCTATTTAGAACTAGGAAATGCCAAACAAGTGTCTTGCACTTCGCATCCCTCCCTCTACACAATATCGACGGTCGCATGTACCTAGATTTCAAAGGGATTCCGACAACTTTATTGCCTCTGTTGCGGGAATTTATTGCAGACACAATTGGAGACAACATGCAGAAGTGGAACCTA
Source organism: Harmonia axyridis (assembly GCF_914767665.1). NCBI lineage: Eukaryota > Metazoa > Arthropoda > Insecta > Coleoptera > Coccinellidae > Harmonia > Harmonia axyridis. Next base: position 71,334,820 of record NC_059501.1, read on the forward strand.
TTTGATTGATGTAGGTAATATTTTTACTGGCAGCTGAATTTTTGCTCTGGGTTTTGTCTGATTGTTGACAGTTTATTTCGCCTATATTGAATCTAGGATATCCTATACAATTTTATGTTGGGGTCATGATCCCAATAAAAAACGTTTATTCAGTTTACAAAGGAAATCTGTCAGAATAATAAGTAATCTGGTTTATAGAGATGACTGCAAAGGAACCTCTCGGGGGAAGAAAATATTAACTGTCCCTTGTATATTTATGTTACATTGTTTTTTATACACGTAAGATTGCATGTGGAAGAATATCGAACGCATGAGGATGTACATGAATATAATACTCGCCACAATGATCATGTTTATACTGATTTTCATCGTATAGACCGAATGAAGTGTAGTGTAACATTTTACGGACCTGAGCTTTTCAATAAATTGCCAACCACTGTGAAGTTGTTGCCCATAAAAAATTTAAGATTATAATTAAGGAAAATCTGAGTTCAAAATGGTTTTATTCTCTTAATGAGTTTCTCTCATGTGATATCTCTAATATATTGGAGTATGTGTAGACGAGTATGTATGTGTAAACTTTTTTATATGACGTTTGTGAAAACTTGGTGTATTGGCATGAATAAATTTTAATTTACATTAATTCATTATTTTTCATTTTCATTGGCAGGGCAAATTTTGCAATTTTTGCCGTTTTGCAATAGATGGATGTAGCGTAGGGCTGCCATACGTCCCGGTACGCCGGGACATGTCCCGGTTTGGACCATTGAGTCCCCGTGTCCCGGTTAGTTATTCAATTGTCCCGGTCAGTAATTTGACCGTTATAAGATTCATATTTCCTTATATAGAGTAGATGAGACAAAATTTGTTTTCATGGAATCTCAACGGATTCCAGTAATCATAAATCTGAAATGCTGTTTCCGTTGCTCAAACCTTATTTTTCAGAAACCGAAGGATTGAAAATAAAATTATTAAAATTGGACACATGGCCAAATAAATCGTCTTAAACAATCACTTCATGTTGTATTGAATCTTTAGAGGACCTTAATATTTCCATATTAAATATTTTCGCCATCAGTGCGGATAACACAAATAGGTATTTACGAAGTAAAATAAAGGCGATTTTTTTAATTAGAAGAGATTTTTTCCGAAGACAACAAAACTATCGGTTGTCCAGTGCACAGACTTCACAATACTGCTTCCACTTCCGCCGATATGATGTCAATTTCTGTGCAGTCTATTATCTTAAAATTTTCAAATATTTTTCGATATTTTCTGTAAGGGTCGAACGACGAAAGGTTTTCGTGAGTATGCAGAAATAACTTACAGCAATGTACCTTCTTATTCTAGAATTCGATGGCTTTCACTACTTCTAGCTATTGAACATGTCGACTGACGAGCCACATTCTCGTCTTTTGCGGGAGGTTTGTATTTTCTCCTTTAATATAAAAAAAGCTGAGGCTCATCGAATGCTCTGAAATACCAATGATGAGGCCGTTATTGGTGAAAAAACGTGCCGAGAATGGTTTCAACCTTTCAAGAACGATGATTTTGACGTTGAAGACCAGCATGGCGGTGGAAGAGAGAAGGTCTTCGAAGATGCAGAATTGGAGGCATTACTTGATCAAAACTCGTGTCAAATTGAATTGGAAGAGTTATTGGGATTGACGCAACAAGCCATTTCAATGAATAATGGGAGAAAGTAGTGGCCAGCGATGGACAATACTTTGAATCATAAATGTAAAGGGTGTTTTTTAGAGCTATAGAACTTTAAATTGCAATAAAACAACGATGGATTATTCGATTGACATAAATTTTATTTATCCGCAAGATAATCTTGTGGCATTACATTTTAAATATGATTTCTGACATATGACCGCCACGGCGGGCTCGGATGTAGTCCAATCTGGACGTCCAATTTTCGATGACTTTTTCCAACATTTGTGGCCGTATATCGGCAATAACACGGCGAATGTTGTCTTCCAAATGGTCAAGGGTTTGGGGCTTATCCGCATAGACCAATGACTTTACATAGCCCCACAGAAAGTAGTCTAGCGGTGTTAAATCACAAGATCTTGGAGGCCAATTCGCAGGTCCAAAACGTGAAATTAGGCGGTAACCAAACGTGTCTTTCAATAAATCGATTGACATGTGTGACATGTTGCGCCGTCTTGTTTGAACCACAGCTCCTGGACATCATGGTTGTTCAATTCAGAAATGAAAAAGTTAGTAATCATGACTCTATACCGATCACCATTGACTGTAACGTTCTGGCCATCATCGTTCTTGAAGAAGTACGGACCAATGATTCCACCAGCCCATAAAACGCACCAAACAGTCAGTTTTTCTGGATGTAACGGTGTTTCGACATACACTTGAGGATAAGCTTCACTCCAAATGCGGCAGTTTTGTTTGTTGACGTAGCCATTCAACTAGAAGTGCGCTTCATCGCTAAACAAAATAAAATGGACGTAGTGCGCGATACGTATTCCGCACAGAACCATTATTTTCGAAATAAAATTGCACTATTTGCAAGCGTTGTTCAGGCGTGAGTCTATTCATGATGAATTGCAAAACCAAACCGAGAATAAATCACTTGACAGCTGTTAAATCGGTTGGCATCTTGAACAGTAATGCCAACTTAAAGTTATATACCTCGAAAAAAAACACCCGTTATAACCAGTTTTTTACAATAAAGCCTCGAATTTCGGTAAAAAACGGTGCAAGCAAAGTTGTAGGTACACCATAATTTGACCCCCCCTTTAACTTTGTTACTAGAAGAGGTACAAAAAAATGTTTTCTACAAAAGTTTCACGAAATCGACTAGTGTTTTTTAAAATGATTTCACTAAACGAAATATATACAGAGTGGGCAACATATTGATAGCAACTTCATCTTTTCAAATGGAACACCCTGTATATTTTTCTATATTTGACTAGCTCTTTTTTCCTTTATTTCGAATATATAACATATTTTTGGCCTATCTTTCTTATTCTGAGTACCACAGAGTTTCAAATTTTAAGAATCACCTCGCAAGCTAATTAATCTATTTTCAATTGGAAGGCTGCGATAATTCAGAATGCCCTTTTTTGAGTTATCTCAACGATATATAACATACGTTTGTCTTTGAATGGAACTATTCATCGAATATGCACTACACAGAAGCGGAAACGTTTGAAATATTCTCCGCTTTATGAGGAGAACAATAAAAATAAGAAAGCTACAAGGAGAAGAATATATGGAGTTGCATCCAAATGATCCAATTCCAATTTATAGTGAAAAACGTATGTCATATTGTTGCCAACGAGATAATTCAAAAAAGGGAATTTTGAGTTATCGCAGCCTTCCGCTTGAAAACTGATTGCCAGGTGGTTCTTGAAATTTGAAACTCTGTGGTACTCACAATAAGAAAGATAGGCCAAACATATGTTATATATTCGAAATCAGGGGAAAAAGAGCTAATCAAATATAGAAAAATATACAGGGTGTTCCATTTGAAAAAATGAAGTTGCTATCAATATGTGCCCACTCTATATATATTTCATTTTGTGAAATCATTTTAAAAAGCACAAGTCGATTTCGTGAAACTTTTTTAGGAAACATTTTTTTGTACCTCTTTTATTAACAAAGTTAAAGGGGGGGTCAAATTATAGTGAAAAACCCGGTATAGTATATCCAAAGTCACTTGAACTAGTCCATAAAAGCACTTGGCCAGATGTCTCTTTGAAATGGATACCGCGATCCGCTAAATAATTTCATGTGAAAGTATTTTTAGGCAAAAAATTCGCTGGCCCCAAAGAAATTTCTGGAAACTTGGAAAACCTTTGTGCAATTCAAATATTCTGGCTTCCTCCAAGTGACTTTGGATATACTTTACCTACTACTCAAACTATCACTTGAAACGTGGCCAACCTCCTCATTCTTCCAACTAAAATGAAACCGCCATTACCTATACCTGAATAAAATATCGACCAAGCGTGAAACAGAGTATCGCAGAAAGATGTATATCTTGTATCCTGGCCGAATAACGAAAGTCCCTAAGTTATCGATTCGCTTTCCCGGTTCTCTCCCATCCATACAACGCTGCGGAAAATCTGTTCTGTAGTTGGAAGGTGACCGGGAAATGGTGAAGTGAGGGACGGCTTATCGACAATCATGCCACAAAGTGCTGCAAAACGGAAAATTGTTGACTATGAAGAGGATGCTAGGTATTGGAAACTATGAAAGACGGCTTGGTTAGCTTCAGACTGAGGCTGGTGGGTTCGATGTCATCGCTGAGGGTGAGTTTTCCCGGTGACAACATACAGGGTGGTTCACGTAACACCTGGTTTTTTCTTTAGAGGTTTATGGATAACTGTAAGTGACATCGCATTGAAATTTCAATGGGAGATGTTGGGTGTTATGCTTTATTTTTCTGAAATAATTTGAAGTGATGCTCTTGTTGAAACCCCTACCCATACATAAGTGTGTTTATAGTTTGAATTTCATTATTAAAAATTCAGGAGCTTTTGAGCGCTCGTTTATTCAAGGTGGAGATCACAGGTCTGTATATACAGCGTGTCAAAAAAGTAACGTAACTCGTCAATAATTCTTGTACGAAGAATTTTATTGGAAAATCCTCGCACCCGTTGATTTTTAATTTCAATAGCAATTCATCATGTGCTTATTTGAATTTGATACTTCTCATCCCCTATGCCCCGCACCCCTTAACTTAATTCTTTCAAATGGGAATATATGGATTGAGATACATCAAATGAAAGGTACATAATTTGATTACCTAGTCAACAGTGCGAATGAAAGGAAAATCGTTTTAGCCTTTTTTTATTAAAAAATGATCAATTGGGTATGGTTACTCGCTTGTTTAAATCGATGAGTTTCCTATTCAATGACGGAAAATAATTTTAATGTATTGAATATTCGAATTGAACTCCATTGACTGCTTGACAATGTGCAAGTCGTTTTTCGAAACTCCTCAATGAATTATTCAACGCAGCAACAGGTATTCTTCCGACTTCTTTCTGAATTTAAGTAACAAATTATCTGGCCGATTTTGGTAAACAGTACACTTTAAATGACCCCACAGAAAATAGTCGAGAGGGTTCAAATCTGGAGATCGGGGTGGCCATTCAACTGATCCTCTCCTACCAATCCATTTTTCAGGAAATGTGTCATCAAGATACCTCCTCAGTTCAATTCCATAATGTAGATGCGCATTGTCTTGTTGGAACCAAATTAAAAATCCATGGATTCGTGGATTTCCCTCAATAATAATTAGAGAATGAATAAGTAAGAGAAACTGCAATCAGAGCATTGATTGCAGTAACTCTCTAATCACAAATTGTAAATTATTTCTTATTCGTCATTTTTTAATGGAAAACGGCACAACCAATTTTACTTTTAGCCACATCGCTGAATAGGTATTCAAATTATTATTCGTTATTCTCAACGAAACTTGTGAACATTCGTTTCCCCTTATAGTTTTGGAGTCAGATGTACAATCATACATATGAGGCGAAAGTTTAGTGGCATATAAATTATTTCAACACCTAGTTACTTCACCAACAGTAATTTACTCTTGATTTTTTGTTTGAACACTATCCAGTTGGTCGCGATACTTGTTATTTTCTAATTTTGAGCCAGGAGTGGTCTTAAACAATAAGATTCGACTCACAGCTAACGAATTCGTCTTCAAATTGAAGACGTCAACCGCCAACACAAAAACCCAAGAACTGATTTCGATTTAGAATTTGCGTAAATTTGGTCGTTTGACATTTTATTTTCCTGGTAATTACAAAACTGTATATTTGATCGAGATGAAATTTCCAATGTAGATGTAGAACAGAAATTCAATGCTTCTTGCAAAATTTCATATCATATATCATTCACGTTCCCAGAATCAGGGAAAATTCGAAAAGAATATCGAAAAAATACTCAATACCTCAGCGACAACAGATACAATCGAATTGAGATTTTATGTATAAATATAAAATAACAATTTCATGCTAGGTGCAAATTTTTTTTTGGTATTATAATGAGAACCATAGAAAATTCAAACAAATATCAAAAAACAAAATTCATTGAAAATTAGATAGACCGAGTTGAAATTTTGCATGTGGATGTAGGTATTTCCAATATTTCAAGCTTCATACAAAATCTCATGGTGATCGCATCATGAGAAACATGAAATTCAAGAAAAATATCGAAGAAAAAATTAAGAAAGCACTGACATGAAGTCAGGTGCTTTTGAGCGGTCATTCATGCACTAATTGAACGCTTGGAGACCTCATAACATGGTTTCTGACTTTACGGCAGTGCTTTCTTTATTTTTCTTGAATGATTTTGATGACGCTATCAGCACGGAATTCTGAAGTTTGGAATTGTTTTGCTCTACTTTACTTTACGCTAAAAAGATTCTGACTTTCCTCACTTCAACGTACTCCCACAAGGGTAAATGTTTAATATATTTCAATACACATGTTGAATTGAAAAAAATTCTAACCCTTTTCAATGATTGTAAGTATTTGCCGAAGATAAAACAATACCTAATATTTCCGTAATAACAGTTCCGACTTTGTTTGAATTTAGTTCAATCAGGAGGATCTAATCATCAGATCTACCTATCTAAAACGACAATAATAAAATAATAGATATATCATATTATATGTATATTCAACAGTTCTTTTGTCTTCACCCATGAATGAACGAGCTCTTTTATATAATTAGTTGTTATATGACCATAATTCAAATTTATCACAGTCTACGTTTTCTCAATTATCACCATAAAAGAAGCTATTGTAATGGTTTTCAGAATTCTGAATAATAGTCCCACTCAATGGCCTTCCAGTATCGAAGCACAAATAATTTATTCTCGAATTTTGATCTATGCAACTGTAGAGATGTGAAATACTGTTTTTTTGTTTTCAATCTGGAAGATTGATTAATTTCCAAACTGCAGATTGATCGAGATAAAATTTCGTATTAGGATGTAAAATATCAATTTCAAGCTTAGTGCAAAATTTTATGATTATCACTAAAAGCATAGAAAATTCGAGAAGAGTAGTTTTGTTGAAAAATTTTTTTTTCAATTTTCAGTGAAAATAATAAAAAGTAAAAAAAACGTTTTTCTACAAATTTACTCGAATCTTTATTGGAAAACAACGACAGCAACGTTTGTCCTGACAAATCATTCAAAAAATTGATGTCAAGAAGAGATCTAAATATTAAAACCAACTGATTATTCCTAAAAACAAATCGTCACTGAAGAGTCGAAAATGATCACTGGAATACACACGATTCAAGAAAAAAACTTACGAATCTCTCCAATAGATCGACGCGGTCTTCCGATTGGCCAAAAGTGGTGTACAAGATCAAAAACTTATACAAATTATGGGTCATAATAATCCCAACACTATAATACCCTACTTGAATATAGACCAAGAACAACATAATCAAATAATTTACAGCATGCCTAGTGCAAATACATCTTCATCAGTTAGAAACTGTTCATAGAAATTAACACGTCTGGATCTTCATATAACTTTTCCTATTATTTTTTTTTTGTTAATTATTTCTTCTCTGTATCTTTTTCTATTATTAGCAAAAATACAGAGCAAAAACAATTAACATTGATAAATGCTCAAACAATTTCCCAACTTTCCCAAGCTTATAGGCAACAGACCTCCGCCTGTGGCGTCGGACTGTTTTCAAGCAACAAGCTTTCGAAATATGTAATAAGTTTTTTTCGAACAATTCGATTCAATATCCTCGCTTTGTTACTACTGATAATAAGCGCCTAAAGTTCTGCCTAGATACTTGTTATCAAACCGCAGAAGCGTTATTTCTTTTCACTTTTTACATTCCAGCGATATCATTTCTGCAGATTGTAGTCGTTGAGTGAGATGAAATCAAATACTTCTTCCTCCTGTTGGCAAGATTTCTCAGACATGAAAACCTTTTTCCTTTTTCCGAACAAATGTTCAATTTCACGTATCGACGTTCCATTTTAACCTGTTTGCTATCACACACATTAGCTTTCTACATGTACACAAATCTTCACACATCGTAAGCGTTGCCATTCGCACAAATTTTTTACGCCTAGTAACTGTCCAACTGATTAAGTCTATGTCAACTTTGCTCAGGAATTTTCAACATTCTTGCTATTTTACTTCCAACTAATCTTCTCCTTTAATTTGAACGGAATTAACATTTCAAGAACTTTCCTTACACTCTGAGCAATATTGATTTTTTTCTCGTTTAAATAACTTTGAAGAAAGCCAACTAGGCAAAATGCAATTTGTTTAAATAAAATTCTTTTTTTTATTTAAATTAACGTGTATCAGCAGCTAGGCCATTGACACAGGGTACAATGTACTTATAAATAAAACTAACATTATGTTATGTCATGTAATATCTTTTTAGAGTCTATTGAAGAGGAATTAACAGTGCCTATTCCGATTTCTGACCAAATTTCACAGATTATTAATAACATTGAAACAAAATGAACTAACTCAAAAATGTTTAGTGAGAGGATATAGGTTTTCCTATGTAGATGGATGAAAATGATATGTTTTGTTACTGTGAGGGTCCAGAAATTAAACAATTAGAAAATAGCATCTACTTTGATACCAAAATCATCAAAATTCCTTTATGATGAAACATTTGCAACCTTTAATAGTGTCTGACTAACCCATTTCCCATTTCTAGAAGTATTTCATCAGTTTATCTAAGTCTATCTCTAACTGACCAGTTAGTTTCAGATTTCTTCTCTGATAGTTCATTTTTGATATGTCTGCCATGTATAAGTTGAACAACAGCGTTCCTATCACCGATCCTTGGGGAACTCCGGCTTCAGTTTCTCTAATCGTCAACCCGGTACCATATTATATATTCACTTTGAATTTTCTATTTTCCAGGTATGATTTTATTAACAATAACCACGTAAGTTTGGTTGGAAATTTCATCAACTTCATTTTGTATATCAGACCTTTGTGCCACATTTTATCGAATGCCTTTTCATGTCCAAAAATATTACACCAGTGTCTGTAGAGAGTTTCATTCGCTCCTTAATAGTTTCAATGAGTCGTACCAGTTGATGAATCGTTGAATGCTTTTTACGAAACCCAAACTGATGATCTGGAATTATTTTCTTTTCTTCTACGAAAACTTTTAATCTTCTATTAATATTAATAAGGGTGAAACCGGTATATCGCTATCCTCCCTTGATGACATGCATTCTCCTTGGGTTACTTTCGATTATGATTCCTACGTAATGGCGTGGAGACAATGGTTATGTTGATGGCAATTTATATTGCTAATACATTAGAAAACCAGATAAATAATTAATATCATACGATGATATTACTCGTTTGGAAATTGTACTAAATATTGTACTCATTGTTAGTTTCTTCTATTAATTTATTTCTCTATCACTTTACTAATTGCCGATAAAAGGCTTATGGGTCGATAGTTCATTGGGTCTTTTTGGTCTTTTCCTTTCTTCCAAATTAAGCCGTTTTCTATTTGTTTGGATAATGTCCTGTTTTTATTAGGTATAGATCTGGCTATGTCAACAATTTCATCAAGAATTTATTATTAGCATTTATTACATTTGTTTCATTCCAAAACTAAATAAAAACAAGTTGCTCATTTTCACAAATACATAAATGAGAACAATGGTCAAATTAAACGAGTTGCGGTTCCAACTGCTGGCTACCCAGCTTAGTCTCCAGATCTGGAACCCGTGGTTACTGGCTTTTTTGAGACCTCAAAAGAATACTTCAGAGGAAGAAATTTTGCTCTAATGAAGACAAATATGAATCTTTCTGTAGAAAAAATATTTAAAAGTTGGAGGAGCGTTGAATTATATCATAGAGTAATAAACATAGATCGAGGAAGTATACTCAATTGTCTCCAACATGGTTGGATTACGTTGTCGTATTGTGATATATTTTCAAATCCACAATTTTACTTAAACGTTATGAATGTATATTATATTGAATGAAATATATTTATTTGAGTTATTCCCGATTAAATATGCAAATTTGAATATTTGGAATCCGATATTTTTGTAACTACCTGCTGAAATCCAAGGTTTGGCAATTTTTGCTCTACTAGTGTCAACGATTGTTCCACGTCCTTTGGCGCGTTTGAAGTTTTTTTCTGAATTTCTGCTATATTTAGATATTTATTTCAATATATTTTGAGTTAATATAAAACGTTGATTCACTATGGGACATAAGAAGTGTGTTCTTTGTGGAGAAATTTGCGAATTGAAATATCCTATGACTGATATGTTTTCATTTCCGCGCGCTTCATGTCAAATTTGATAGTTCATGTTGGGGACAAAATTTGCTTACTGAAAATGACATATGATCCTTCTTTCTATGTTTTTTCTTCTGAGATCCTCATTCATCCTTCGAATTCCAACCTCACCAAAACAGAATGACGTCGCATAAATAGAAAAGAAAACTATTTGTCCGCGCCAATGTCAATGACTATCGGATACAGTTGCTTTCTTTCTCGACAATAAAAATAATCAACGGGGATCTTCGAGAGCTCTTCAAACATACATGCTGCATCTGCGTACCTAGACCACTTATTGCGATAATTATTCATTCACCTACTATCTCAATTGACTGTAACCTCGATAAATGCATGTAGAAAGAGACACTTGCCATCTTAGTGCAGGTTTATATATCTCAAGTATGTATTTTCAATGTTCACTTTCTCCATTTCTCTTAGACTAGGGGACTAGACTATCTTTCAGTGCGCCAAGCTGGATGACTTTCCCTTTGAGGCATTACCGTAAATTTTTCAGCTGAAATTAACAACCAATTAGCTAATTTTGTTACTTCGAGCTACCGTTGAGGTCCACCAGGAAGTTTAGGGGACCTACTGGATTGAACGATATATTTGTTGATAATTGCTTCTTTTTTCAAGCTTTAGGTTACCTGTTCGGTGTGATTTCCTTGTGAATGTTGACTTAATTAATGAAATTAAATATATTTCAATATTAAGAAACGGGAAATGTTTACCCAACTAATTGGTTTATAGAAATTAACACCAATATTGCAATTTTTAACTATAGAGTAATATTGCTTTCTATATCGCTGAATATCATGAAAAAATGAGAAAAGCAATGGAGTGAAGTCGGGAGCATTCGAACGCTCGTTCATTAATACGCCAATTGAGGCCTTGGACTTCACTGAATTATACGGGATCAGTCAAAAATGAAAGTACCTACATTGAAAAATAAGTATAGTTTGAAGGATAAACTTATGCCCCAAAATGCATATTGAAGGAGATATATCCTTCCAAAGTTAATAAAATTTAAAAAAAAATTCTCCGCATAACACGATGAATGCTTCCAGATTGAAATTTTGTGCATAAATATATGTTGTTAGAATACATCTTTACATTACACTTCTATATTTCTGATATTTTTATAAAGGATGTTTTCAGAGGGTGAGTAATGATTTTTTTTTTGGATAACTTCTTTTGTTGTATTTGTTTTGGTGAAAAAATAGAAGCATTCGATGGAGCGAAGAAAATTCCATGAAAAAGGTCTTATCCAAATACGAACCGTTTTCGAGATATTTGAGTTTTTGTAGTCATATAATGTCAGCAGATTCATTCATCGATAACAATACTAAATCGGACTTGATGCGAAATATTAATCCTGCTGAACATGATTTCCACTTGACGAGAGTGAAGCATTTGAAGGATGGTGGAATCCTTGTGGGCTGCAGATCTGGGGAAGAAAATGATAAGCTGAAGAAACTGGTGGAAGAAAAAATGGCGAACTCGTACAAAATCAGAGAATTTGCTGGAGTGGAACCACGGCTTCGAGTGGTGGGGCTGTCAGAGGAATATTCTGGTGATGTTTTACTCGATTTAGTTCTCAAATGTAATCCGGAAACTTTTTGTGGATCATATACTTGTAATATTGTCAAAATTTTTCCTACTAAAAAAAGTCCTAACATTTATCAGGCTGTTATTCAGGTTGATAGAATTTGCTATGATAAATTAATGAAAGCAGGTAATTTGTTTGTCGGTTATGATAGTTGTCGCATTTTTGACGCTATAGATATACTTCGTTGTTATAACTGTAACGGATATCACCATTCTTCAAAGGGATGTAAAAAAGATGTAACTTGTCCACTTTGTGCCCATAAGCATGAACTCAAAGATTGTAAATCTTCAGAGCGTAAATGTACTAACTGTGTCAAGTTGGTTAGCGCATCTGAATCAGTAGTTTCAGTAAGTCATGCAGTTTGGGAAAGAGAAAAATGTACCTTATATAAAGCGGTTTTGAAAAAGTTTAGGGATGATTTATTGGGTCCAGCATAGCATTCGGGTGACTCCACTAATTGTAACTCTTTTGGCTGTGCCTCAAATATTAAATACAGCGCTAGTAAAACTCTAAACTTCTATTACCAGAACACCCGAGGCTTGAGATCTAAGACATCACAGTTTTTCAATGCCATATCTATCAATCAATATCCAATAGTAGCTTTAACAGAAACTTGGTTAGACATCACAATCAAGAATGATGAGTTATTTCCTAGCCATTATGAGGTATATCGTTCTGACAGAAATTTTATCGCATGTAATTGCTCTAGAGGTGGTGGAGTTCTCATTGCGGTTGATAAGACATTTGAATCGATGGAGATAGATTTGAGTCAGTTTTTTTCTTGCGGTCTCTCAGTGTTTGATATAATCATGATCAAAATTGTCACGGACTCGACCTCTCTATATGTGATGAACGTTTACTTGCCACCTTCTTTGACCATTGACCGATTTCGTTCACTCTTCGGAATTCTTGAGACCATACGTTTAACTTACGATGTGAATTTTCTCATTGTTGGTGATTTCAACATTCCTTTATGTGCTTCCGATATCAATAACAGTACTTTGCAACGTAGCACACCTGAAATTCTTCTTCGGGAATTTTTGGAGACCGGCAGTTTATCACAACATAACTTTGTTTTCAATGAGTATTGTAGAGTACTGGATTTGGTTATTTTTAGTGGTGGTAAGTGCCTTGTTGAGAGATCTCTTGATCCGTTGGTGGTTGAGGATAAGCATCATCCCGCTTTGAGTGTGACTTGTTCGCCTAATATTACCCATAATTTGAAAACTAATTTTGTCACCTCTTATGAACATCAATATAATTTCAGTAAAGCTAATTTTTTCCTTATGTATGATCTTATTGGAGGTATAGACTGGAGCCCTCTCGGGATCATTGACTGTGCCGAGGAAGCTTGTGCTTTTTTTAATGACAAAATTCATAGTGTTTTCGATCGTAGTGTGCCTCTTCGAACTTACGAGAACAAGCGCAGATATCCTCCCTGGTTCAGTAGAGAGATCATTCGGTTGATTCGTTTGAAGGATAAGTATCGGAACTCATTTAAAAAGAACAACAATGCCATTGCCCGAGAGGAATTTATCCGTTTGAGAGCGAAAGTCAAATCGGATGTTGATAAGGCCTACAAAAGTTTTGTGAAAAAGGCTGAACAAAATATTAAAGTAAACCCTAAAAAATTCTGGTCATTCATAAATAACAAAAAAGGTTCAACTCTTGTTTCTAATCAAATGTTTTATGGTGGGCAGTTACTCAATAATCCATTAGACATTCTGAATAGCTTTGCCGATTTTTTCGCGAAATCATACTCTACCAGTACAGCTGGCATTGAAGTGGCTGATAATGCTAATGAAATTAATCTTAATATTAATTGTTTCCAAGAGAGTGAAGTCCTCATGGCGTTGAAGAGGATGAAACCCACAATGACTATGGGTCCTGATAGTATTCCATCATTAATTTTTAGAGATTGTGCATATGTTTTAGCTTCTCCACTCACTATTTTGTTTAATATTTGTTTGAGAACTGGCACGATTCCTGATTGCTGGAAACTTTCGAAAGTTCGTCCAATTTATAAGAAGGGAAATAAATTTGATATTTCCAATTTCCGACCAATATCGATAATCTGTAATTGCAGTAAGATCTTTGAAGTTATCCTTTATAATAGATTATACTTCCATGTCTGCAATCGAATAACTCCATTTCAACATGGTTTTGTTAAAGGTCGTTCGACAGTTACCAACCTCTTCAACGTAACCCAGTATATTTCCGAAGTCATTGAGAGAAAGTCCCAAGTTGATGTATTATATACTGATTTTTCAAAGGCTTTTGATCTGCTTGACCATGGAATATTGCTGAGGAAGTTGTCCCAATTTGGACTTTCCTCGGCTCTCATTGGTCTTTTCAGGTCTTACTTATCCAATAGGCAGCAATATGTCGAGTTCAGGGGAGTCAGGTCTACAGTATTCTCTAGTACTTCTGGAGTGCCTCAAGGAAGTAACCTTGGGCCACTCCTCTTCATAATATTTATTAATGATTTGGCGGAGGTAGTTGATGTCGACTGTTTGTTATATGCTGATGATTTTAAAATATACCTGGAGGTAAGCAATGTATCAGACTGCTTGCGACTCGCCTCTAATTTGCAGCGCGTTGAAGAGTGGTGTAGGAGAAACGGGTTACCTTTGAACGCTGAGAAGTGTAATGTTATGTCATTTACGCAAAATAAAAATACTATTTTTTTTTTGATTACACAATAGCGTCCAAAGTTCTCCAGCGTCCATCAGTGTTAACTGATTTAGGAGTGAATTTTGACTCGAAACTTTCGTTTGTGCCACACATTGATGCTACCTTGTCTGCTGCGAATGGAATGTACGGGCTCATAGCGCGAATCTCTCGCGATTTCTCTGACATAGTCACATTAAAGACCCTTTATTACGCATATGTCAGATCAAAATTAGAATACGCGTCTATAATTTGGTCTCCTTGCTATCAGGTCCATATTGAGAGAGTTGAGTCTGTGCAGCGGCGTTGTCTAAAACTGTTTTCATATAGAGCAGATGGTGTCTACCCGCCTATCGGTTTTCCACAGAACCTGCTTTTGAGCAGACACTGCATAAATAGTTTGAAATGTCGACGAGAATGTCATTCAATTATATTTGCTCACAAACTAATAAACGGAGTCATTAAAGATTCTAGCATTCTCGAAAAACTAAATTTTGCTATTCCAAGACCATCCTCTAGAGTTAGAAATACATTTTATATGCCGACACCTCGTACGAATACATTGAAGTATTCACCTCTTTATAATTTGTGTGATGCCTGTAATACTGTAAGTTCTCACTTGGATATTTTTAATTGTTCCATTTCAAATATCAGATCTCATTATTTTGACTGACTGAGCATTTTTTGTTATTTTTTTTTTTTCTCAGAATATGTAACATTATTTTTCTTATGCTCCTTGTTCTGTAGTTGGGTTTAAACCTGTAGAACATTGTATATGTATTAAATAATACAAGTTGTCCCAAAAAATCATGACTCACGCTCTAAAAACACCCTTTATATATATATAATCTTGTTTCATTATATTTTAAATATGATTTCTGGCATATGACCGCCACGGCTGGCTCGGATGTAGTCCAATCTGGACGTCCAATTTTCGATGACTTTTTCCAACATTTGTGGCCGTTTATCGGCAATAACACGGGCGAATGTTGTCTTCCAAATGGTCAAGGGTATGTGGCTTATCCGCATAGACCAATGACTTTATGTAGCCCCACAGAAAGTTGTCTAGCGGTGTTAAATCACAAGATCTTGGAGGCCAATTCACAGGTCCAAAACGTGAAATTAGGCGGTCACCAAACGTGTCTTTCAATAAATCGATTGTGGCACGAGCTGTGTGACATGTTGCGCCGTCTTGTTGGAACCACAGCTCCTGGACATCATGGTTGTTGAATTCAAGAATGAAAAAGTTAGTAATCATGGCTCTATACCGATCACCATTGACTGTAACGTTCTGGCCATCATCATTTTTGAAGAAGTACGGACCAATGATTCCACCAGCCCATAAAACGCACCAAACAGTCAGTTTTTCTGGATGTAACGGTGTTTCGACATACACTTGAGGATTAGCTTCACTCCAAATGCGGCAGTTTTGTTTGTTGACGTAGTTATTCAACCAGAAGTGCGCTTCATCGCTAAACAAAATAAAATGGACGTTGTGCGCGATAGGTAATCCGCACAGAACCATTATTTTCGAAATAAAATTGCACTATTTGCAAGCGTTGTTCAGAACGTGAGTCTATTCATGATGAATTGCCAAACCAAACTGAGAATAAATCACTTGACAGCTGTTGAATCGGTCGCCATCTTGAACAGTAATGCCAACTTAAAGTTATATACCTCGAAAAAAAACACCCGATATGTATACGGATCCAGGCCCAACTCCAAGGGGAAACTTTTAGATATTCAAAAGCCAAAGGATACTGGTAATTTGGGCAATGGTATTCCGTATCCGTAGTTTCAACATTTTTGTTTCAGAAATTGAGTCAAATTGAATTTGGGTCCGCTCTTAAGTTACATCCAAGTGCAATTTATGCTTGAATGAAAGAGCCCTCAAAATTTTCTGACTTCAGGTCAGTGTTTTCCTCATTTTTTCGATATTTTGCTTGAATTATTGATTCTTCTAACGGGGTCAACACGAAATTGCACATAATTCTTGAAATCATTATTTTATATTTATTTACGAAAATGACAACAAGGCTCAAATTTGAAAACTGCAGACCTTGTGACGGAAGTATAGCGCTATTTCGAAAAACTTCAAAATCAGTGATCAGATTGAAAAATTTTTTTGATCTGATCACCCACTAAACGTGAAATTTTTGAATACCAAATTGGTATATAATTGTAACATGTAAATTGTTTTTATTAATTTTTAAAATAAAAAATGACAATTGTTGTAGTTAATTATTTAGGGATTATTTCTGTCGTATTCACCAATAGAAATCCCATCTGATGAATGCTCTAATCCAGATCCTTTTTTCTGAGAATTTTGATTGTCAGCAGTCTTCTCAAAGATTTTGAACAAATTTCAAATGATGTTCGGGATCTAGTGTGCACTCTCCTATCCCGTATTTTCAATTAACTATTGTTCGTTAACGAATGTTGACCAATGCTATAATAACAGAGGCTTTATGGGAAAAGTTCAATATTTTGAATATATTCATTCTCATTCCAATGTTTTTCGAAGATAATGTTGTCCATTTTGATCTAAAAATGACCATTTGAAAGGTATTCATTTTCTAAGCTATTTTTAATATGAGAAATGTCGAAACTTCATCGCTGAAAAATCAACTTATAAGTTTTTCTACAAGCGTGAGCATGCAACTCTTTTTCCACACGCATTTTGAGTGACAAAGAGTCACTTTCCCACACAATGAGGTAAAAACCCCTGCTATTTCTTTTCCGCACACATATGCGTTAGGAAAAGAAATAGCAGTGGATTTTTCCGCTCACAAGTATTAAATAATAAATTGAATTCTGTTATGTCCCTATGCACTGAACAATTAACGTCAAGGATGAGATAACTTTAGTAACGACATGCAGAATGACGTCTGTCATTTATGTGTATGTGAATAATTAATCAGAACTTTTCAATTTATTTCAAGCGCTTGTAGAAAAAATGTTGTTCTTAACTCTTACGGAAAGTACCACTGCAGCCGGCTGGAAAGACATTTGACTTCGAACTGGAATTCTTCATCTTAGATTCGAAATAATCATGACCACTCTAGACTCAAAATTCTAAAGATACAGACATTTGGGCAAAATGATAGCCTTCTATGCCATCTGAAACAAGCACGCATAAATTATACATGGTGGTAGTGACTTAGTGCGACAAACTTCAGGGGTTATTCTTCATGAAAAAATAATCACTGATTGTTATCTAATTTTTTGTCGCAAATGCTTCGTATTCTGACATACCGGGTTTTTCTTAAAAACTCACTATTTATCTGTTGAAACCGGTCGAGATTTGGAATTTGGTGGGTTTCAAGAGTACTTATTACGCATTTATTGACCTGGAATTTATGTTCATCATTGGCGCGTATATATACAAGGTGAGCCAATAGAGCTCTCTGTCGATAACTTGAAAATTTTGGGATACAAGAATTATTCAAATTTTGACGGAATCGATAGTACTCAGCGCATAAAGTTCAAATTATTTTTGACACTACAGGCTGGTCCGAAAGTAGTAATACACAATAACGCCCTGTTTTTTTAAATGAGAATGCCCAACTCTTATATCTTACTCATAATTCCCATGGAATATTTCGAAATCCTGAAATCCTTTACCGATAAAGGATTTCGATAAAAATGGCACCGATGCCATTTTTATCGAATAATTCCATGGATAACACAACTGGATGTGATTGCTACCTATTATTAGTAGTTATTGAGTACAGTGCATCCCAATTTGGGTGAGACAGCCAGGTTTCTCGCTTGTTATTTAAGATAGAGACTTGCGGTTTTCACGTTCCTGTCCTACTTTTTCGTGAAACTCAAGTTGGTCTAATCAGATTCTGCATAACTGTTTCCGTTCAAAAGATACAGGGTGATTTTGAAAATTGATACTTTTTGGACCCATCTTTTATCTCCAAAATTATTAGGAATGATGCTGAGGTAAAAACTATACGTCTGAATCAGAATTCTGCGTAGAATCCAGTAGAGTACTCAATTTTTTTTTCGGGGTATGGTTTTGAAGATTCAACACAAACTTATGTTTTTTTTAATGGAACACCATGTGTACCATTACTTCGTTGAATTCGTTATTTTTTTCCCTTCAAAATGATATATGACACTATGTAGGTGGGATGTTCAGAAAAGTTAAAAAAACACTAAAACGTCAAATAATGATGATTTTTTGTAAATGGGCCATGAATTCTGTGGATGGATTCATGTGGATTCTGTCAAAATTTGAGTTTTTCTAATAGCCCAAAAGCCTCCAAGAGTTACCGACCGATCGTGCACTATTGAGTCATCTTTATACTGGTTATGATCTCTTTTTTTTCAAATTGAGATATTTCAAATTAAAAATCATTTCAGAAATTCCTTGTTCAATTTGCGACAAAAATTCACTTTTGGCTTTATAATGCAAAAATTCCATATGCGCGTATTTTTCATTCGTCCAACAAATTGATAATATATAAAAGTAAAAAAATTTTTGCATAAAAACGCCGGTCCATATGAAAAAAAAAACAATTTTTTGTCACAAATGGAACGAGCATTTCAAAAATGAATTTTTGTTTGAAATATCTCCGTGACGTACTATTATTTTACCGAAAAGAGCAATAAATAATTAGTCAAAATTTCGTGTACATAGTTAGCGTCATGGGAACCGAATAAAAATTCAAAAGAATAGAACCTATTTTTTTAATAAAAACAAATCCAACGAAGTTGAAATTTTGCATGTATATTGTATATATGGAATAACAATTTCAAGGTTATTTCAGACTTTCCTGTTAATAGCATAGTCACCACCATAGATTATTCAAGCAGAATAAAGACAAAAATTAGGATCGCTAGGGTACCATTGACGTACTAATGAATGAGCGCTCAAAGGATCCTGACTTCAAATCAATGTTTTCCTGAATTCTCTTCCTGTTTTCTTTAGAAATTGATAGATTATGTTCCCGAACTAGGAAAATCTATGCTGTATAGCAATCTATTTTTGTACCAAGTTTCATGGAAATAGCTGCTATAGTTTCCGAGTGAACGCTGAAGACACAGATTTTTCTATTCGATTTTTGAATTCTTCACATTTCAAAATATAAACTGTGAGTATAAAAAATATATCTACCCTCAGAAGACAAATTCTCATTTTGATAAATTAGTTTCAATGAAAATAATAATGTTATTATGTACTTGCAAGAATTATCACAAAAAATAGAATGAACTTCTGATAATTGAATGAACAATATAGCAAGTAAAATTTCATAAATCTATAAAACCAAGCATAAATGCACCTCATCAAACTAGCATAATGTATAGTCTAACGAGGATCGGCACACAAGATCAACAACAAATTCTTTTACCCTACAGCAAATTTGAAACGAGGCAGAAATGATACAAGTACAAACATAACAATAAAAAATTCCAACGGTAAACCCGCCAATATCTTTGAAACGAATCGAACACCGGCAACCAGTACCTCAAAGCTAATTTCACAGCGTTAGTTCTTCTCCCGAAACTGGCGGGAAAAACGAAACGTAAGGTAGGAACATATAATATTATCGGAAATGCAACTGTAATTGGTCTCTCTATTGGGGCGTCCTACTTGGTGCATAGAACGAGGTTTTAAAGCCTTTTTAGGAGGAGACTTGCTTTCTAGCAATTCACTCTATCAGAGTATTTTCTCCGGTGAACATCCTAAGACGACTTATCTTAAGACTAAGTGTAATTGTCGCGGTTTAATTCAGTGAGAAAAGTGATACAGATGGAAAGAACGGACGTGGTACCATTCGTTCTGAGATATCTGCTGAGCTGCTGAGATAGGTGTGTTGAGAATTTTTTTTTATTATTTCTCCCTTTGTGAAATGGACCGATCATAAGCCATCGTTTCTCGAATGAATTTCGTTTAAATGAGTGGAAAAAGTGCAAGATTTTTTTTTTATCAATTAAATTTTAATTTGTCCTCTGAAGAGGTTTTCATTTTATCATATTTCACTTTTCTCTTCTTTTTTTCTGTTGTTGATGGCATCGAATACTACGGACATTAGCCTTATTTCTATTTTTCTTTCAATTTTTGCTAATAGTTTATGAATTATATTAATTTTTTGATCATTCGAATGGACTGAACTGATATGAATTGAAAATAAAATGAGAGTTATTTTATTTCCACTTCAATTCTATAAATTTCAATTTTTTCGCTTTTTCGGTTTTCATATGTTCATCACTTCATTTTCGAATCAAAATGAATTTCCATCAAATGAAGACCAAATCAATCAAATATTTGAATTGATATGTCTTTGAAAACCCATCCTGATCGAATTTTCACATAAATATTTATATATATATATAGAATTTCGCAAATTTGCAAACATGCACACTTTGTTAGATGGCTTTTTGAATGAATTGTTGGGATGAATTATCTAGGAAACCAAGACTCTAACATAACTGACAAAGGGCGTATTACACCTTTTCCAAATGTTAGTTCGGTAAATCAGAGTTCCATTTCAGAAAAGGCAACATGTATTTCAGAATAGGAGAGTATAATTCAGAAAAAAAATTAGATTTCAGAAAAACCAAATTGAAATTCAATTTAGGAAGTTGGAATTCAGAAAAACAAAGTTGTAATGCATAATAGAGAATTAAAATTCGGAAACATAAAAGTTTATTCAAGAAAAGGAAAATTGTATTTCAGAGGTTATCAATTCAATTTCAAATAATGTAATATCTAATTCAGAACAGTACTGAATGTGAGATACCAGAACTACCTATATGCAACACAGGTATTACATAGATATGGCTATTCATTTTTAAAAATTCTGAAATACATGTTGCCAATTATGAATCACAATTAAGTATTTTTGAATTTCAAATTAGATAATCCCATTTCCAATTTGGATTACCTGAAATCAATTTTTCCTTTTCTATTGCTATTCTTAATTACAAATTACCGTTTCTGAATTTCAAATTCCCTATTCTGAATAACAACTTGCAATTCTGAATTACAATTTCCATCAGGGCCGCCACCAGAGATTTTGGCGCCCTGCTTTGCTTTATTTTTCTGAATTTTCTTTGAAGGAGCCTCTTTTATTCCTCTCAGGCATCTCTTCAATTTCGTATTAAAAATCGTCCTTTTTTAGTTTGAAATCACCTTGTCAAATTTATGAAAGGACGTTTAGTCGATTTCATAAAAATGAAATTGTTTGAAAGTACGACGCTCTATAAGACTATAGTAAAAAGACGACGTAGTTCTTAAATGTGATTTTGGTACCTATTTGTATTTTCATAACTAGGACACCTATTTTATTTTTAAAAAATTTACTCTTGGCAATTTTATTATTTTACTACTGAGAAAACATTTTATGTCGAAAAGTATGTATTGTTTTATAACCTGACTTTGCGCCCCTACAATTTGACGCCCCAGCAAAATGTCCGATTTGCTGGTCCTGGCGGCAGTAGTTAAAAATATTTCTAAAATGTTTTCAACGTTACAAATTGACCGGTTATCAATAACAGTACAATATTTTATCATAAACCTAGGGATTAAAGTAGTATTTTTAATCTCGCGGCGAAAAGTTCATAGCCTAAGTGGAGCGAGAACTCCAATTTGCTGAGGAATAAAAAAAACACTTTAGTCGCTCGGTTTGGCGGCTTATACGCTATTTGATGCACTTTGGAAAAATTTTTAAAGATACCATATCATATGTATCTATGACCAATTAAAAAACCATGCCTTCAATAACAAATAATTAAGTTATCAAAAACGTGTCAGATTAGAAGTCTTGTAGGAGTAATATACTAGTAGTATTTTTACCCTAGTAACGGGATGTCAAACACTCTTAACTCTAGGGATTAAAAGTACCTACTACTTTCGTCCCTGAAATCAGGGATTAAAACGACAAATTCAATCCCTGATGTGCATAATAGTTATTTATAATAATACAAGGTTTTGAATGAACGAGTGGTAGAATGTGCTTTATGTACGAGTAATAAGTATTATACATTATTTTCTCAACTTCCCTGAATTTTTATTGAAATTAATGGAATATTTCCATCAATATCGTTAAATAATTTTTGCATTGTATAATTGCCAGACAGAACAGTTTTCTGTATCACAAATTTGACAATAAATCCATGGCAGGACAGTTCCGAGTACCAACATAAAATAATAAAATACATACATTTTGTGCCAATCTAAGATAGTATCGCTCGATTTTGTTCTACAAAATGAAGAAAAATGAACGGATTAGCCACAATATCAGAGGAAAAATGTTTCGAGCTATTCAAAAAATAATGTAGCCATATATAATTCGATCTATGAATTTGATGAATTACTATAAAAACTATCAAAATATTTTGCAAATTTTTCACATTTGAGAAAATAGTTTCTTGTACAATAATTTCATTTCAAATAATTATTATTCATTCAACTATATCCCATACAAAATCATGCTCAATATATTCTGATAGTTTAATCGATTGAATTCTTAAAAAGATATTCTTATATAATTTATGAAAAATTCTATTTTGTACCGCTTAGGAAAGATATTGCGAATTTTGCATGAAGTTCATTTTTTTATTTCAATAGCATTCAGGGACTTCAAAACCACTGGAAATGGTACCTAGTTCGTTTTAATTATACGGTTTTTTTAAGAACACAATAACAAAATACATATTACATTTTTATGATTCATTCTTGTGAAGTTTTCCAAAAATGACTCTTTATTTATTACTCTCAAGTTTTTGAAAGAAAAAATGGTACACCACTGAGATATTTCAAGATAAAAATGATTTTTGAATTGCTTGTATCTAATAGTAGAAATTTAAACATGATTTTTAGATTGAAATATTCTACTATTTTTTTGTAAAAAAAGCGGTCATCTCCCGTTATGCAACCAATACTGAACATAAAATTATTAATTTCATGTTGATAAACGCGCAATAAATTCTTGAAACCAACCCACTAAACCTCGACCGGTTTCAGAGCAATAAATACTCAGTTTTCAAGAAAAAACTTCATAAAAAAATTTATTTGCTGCTCAAAAGGAAACAAATCCAGCATCAAGATATTTATTAGAATATTTTTATGTTATTCAAAGTATTCTACAATATAGAAAGACATAACGAAGCATTCTTATTATATTATTTTTCCTCACTATTGTAAAGACGTGGAATCAAAAAACTTTTGATTTATGTTCTCATTTATATAATCTGCAGTGTTTAACAGCGTTCAAGCCATAAAATTAACCAAGATATTCCAGTAACGACCGACAATAATTGATGTACGTAGTCAGTTTAAACCTCAAGTTTATAAATCAGCTTGGTTTATTACCATGGTACAATCAATTCTTATTAATCTTGAAACCAAAAGGTGACGATGAGTTGATGAGTTAACAACCGTGTGAAAAATTACCACCACTAACTTTACTGAATCTAGATCAAACTTAGAAGAAGGCTCACATTGAGTATACCTACGCTTTGAATTATGTAGAATCAAAAAATTGATTAAAATTCCAGAAAAACACGCAGAAACTTCCGCGTGCTGATTCAATTATAGGGAAATAAAATTCAATAACTTAATTTGAAAATTGAGTAAAGCACTGACTTCACACCAGTCACGGAAATATTGGTTAAATTTTTTTTCGAGATTCTACTCGAATTTTCAATGATTCTAGTTAAATGGTCAACATGAAACTCTTCAGGGTGTTTAAAATTATTTTTTTATTATATATGCCAGTTTTCATCTCGAACAAAACATCAGTTTTGAAATTATCAGAAAAATAAAATTTACATTGGTACAAAATAACAAAGCGATATTTAATCGATGAAAAAGAGTACTAAAACGCAATAATCTTCTGGATTATTGTAAAAGATCTTCCAGAAAAGGTGATTCCACTAAGTTCCACTAAATTTTATCATAACGTGACAAATAACTCTTCAGAAATCCAAAATAATAAAACGAAACAGCGATAGTTACACAATGATTGATCTCAATCATATTTATTTTATCTGTAACGCCAAGCTGTAGAAAACTATTTTATGAAGTTTGGTATAAAAATACTGGATGCTCCAAAGATTTTTATTCCACATTAAAAAAAACGAAACAGCGATAGTTACACAATGATTGATCTCAATCATAAATTTTTATCTGTAACGCCAAGTTGTTCAAAACAAATTTGGTATAAAACACTGAATGCATCAAACATTGATATTTCGAGATAATAAAACGAAACTAAATTGTTAAATTGGTAGGTACTAAAGCTTTAGCTCTATAAAAATATAGAGCCCCTTTTTAGCAATTAATGTGATCACACCTTAGATAACTGAGAAGCAAAAACAAAAAATGCAATTCCAAACTCTTTACAACATAAGACCATCATAAAATAAAAAATATGTTTTGATTTGACACTACTTGATATATGAATTCCATCTCAAACTAGTAGCATTTATGATTTTTGAAATTTTCGTTTTTACGAATAATCTCAGATTTTTATCCTCCTGTAAGATATTTATAACATGTTCTCATACAAGTTGAGACATAAATTGATTGAAAACACTGCAAATACTATATCTCCAATGTTTAATATCAATAGGAAAAGAATCGTATAAGAACATATGAGTGTTTTTTAATTATTTTCACGTGTATAATACGCTCCTGGAGTTTGGCCTGTTCCTCCTGTTTCACCCTGTATACACCTCGGGAATATTTTTTTATCAGCGCTTTGTAGTGCATTTCAAAAAATCATGCATTTTATTCACATAGAATCGATTACCTTTTGCTTGAACGATTCCAAAAGTTTTTAATGTTAATAACAGTTTTTTCCTCAGAAAAAATTCATTTATCAGTTATCTATCTATAAAACATTGTGCTTTCTTATCGTCAACAAAATTTGATGAAGATTCCGATGGGCTTTCTCGAGAAGTATTCACAGAATAGAATACATCATCAGAAAGTTCAATCACACATTAATTGAACATTTACCGGCCAAATTTCATTGCCCTTGAGCAATAGAACGATATACCGCTATGGATTAACAATGACTCTTTTGTTAACTTTGTCCTCATCAGTAACATCCATAGGTACCAGCACCAAGTTTCTTTGATTATTTTTTCAGGCTACAAATAGACAAGTGAGAGATATAGCACTTCATTCGAATCATTCTATCAAATTCAATAAATGAGGACAAGAAGTTTATGAAAGCACGTCAAAAATATTCCTTGTTGACAAACGCATAAGCCGAGCTCAGGCGCTTGTTTTACGCTTCTTTCAAAATTCAAAAAATGTAGTTTTGGGAAAATTATCCATTTAAAAAAATGTATCAGGTGTGTGAATAAGTCTTTCCCGTTTTTTGTAAGAGATGGCGCCACCAATACTGTGCGAGTATTTAATGGTTACATATGTCATAATCAAAGCTTATTCATCTGTCAACAATTCCACACTAACACATTAGTTGAAATTTTTTAGCATCATAAATTTTTGAAATCGTGAAAATGTCGAAATTTGAGCCGAGTCGACGTCATTTGCGGGAAGTTTCACTTTATTGGTTCAATTTGAAGAAATCTGCTGCCGAGGCGCATCGGTTGCTTCAGGAAGCTTATGGAGAAGGTTGTGTCGATGATTCAAGTGTTCGCGGATGGTTTCGACGCTTCAAAAGTGGCGATTTCGACGTGGAAGACAAGGAGCGTTCCGGGCGGCCGCAAATCTTTGAAGATCAAGAATTGGCGACTTTGCTTGATGAAGATTCGTGTCAAACGCAAGAAGAACTTGCTGAAGCATTGGGAGTTGACCGAACAACCATTTCCAAGCGTTTGAAAGCCATGGGAATGATCCAAAAGCAAGGAAATTGGGTGCCGTACGAACTGAAGCTGAGAGACGTCGAACGGCGTTTTTTCACTTGCGAACAGCTGCTTCAGCGACATAAAAGAAAGGGTTTTCTGCATCGTATCGTGACTGGCGATGAAAAGTGGATCCGTTACGATAATCAGCCAAATATTCATGGCGCCAAGCTCATGCTCTGTATATGGTGGGACCAGCTAGGCGCGGTTTACTATGAGCTTCTGAAACCGAATGAAAGGATCACAGGCAAGGTCTATCGACGACAATTGATGCGTTTGAGCCGCGCACTGCGAGAAAAACGGCCACAATACTCCGACAGGCACGACAAAGTTATTTTGCAACATGACAATGCTCGCCCACATGTTGCACAGCCGGTGAAAACATACTTAGAAACGCTCAAATGGGAAGTCCTACCCCACCCGCCGTATAGTCCAGACATTGCTCCGTCTGATTACCATCTCTTCAGATCGATGACGCATGGCCTGGCTGACCAGCACTTCCATTCCTACGAGGAAGCCAAAAAATGGGTGGATGACTGGATAGAGGCCAAACCGGTCGAATTTTTTCGCAACGGGATTCGTATGTTGCCAGAAAGATAGGGAAAAGTTGTAGCTAGCGATGGCCAATACTTTCAATAATTCATTTGTAACCATTTTTTCACAATAAAGGCTCAAAATTTGAAAAAAAACGGGAAAGACTTATTCACACACCTTATAAGTATATTCAATAAACAAAGCTGGTGTTTGTATATCTCTGTGTGTAACATGCTACCCGACTTTTTCGATGTGATATTTCATTTGGAATCGTACAAGAGGTTTTCGAGTTATCCACGTTTTCCAGAAATTCAGATTTTTTTGGCAATCCGCTATGAAAAATTTTTCAATCATCTTTGGTTCCACTCATAAAGAAAAAGAAGTCTTTGTACGAGAAAATTATGGCATTGACCACGTTTACTGAAAATGCAGAAAAATCAAGAATTTTGGAATTTATCTAATTTTTTCGTGCTAGTTATTTAATGCTTGTTAATCCTCTGAGTCGCAGCCAATGTTAACAGCAACTTTCTGATCCGCTTCAAATACGAAGCCATCCAAAGGTTAGCGTTTCTTGTTTATTTTCAATCGTATATTTCGATTATTCATGAAGAAATATTACTTAGTCAAATAATCAAACCCCAAACTTACTTCGAACAATATTTGTATGACGTTTTGTACTTATTAGAAAAACTGGCAAACTTTCCACTATGGTTCCGATCTCGTGTGATATCTCAAATCGTTAGAAATTAAGCTTTACGAATTAAGAAGAAATTCAAAGAATTATCGAAGATTCGAACGCTAGTTTTCTTCGATCCTAGCGATTTACCGATAATGGTCATCTTCATTTGAAACTGACGTGTTTAATGTATGATGATAAGTTATAAAAATTCATTTTTGTTTATGGGAAAGGAAAAATATTTTCTTCAAATGAATGATATAAGTAGCTTCAAAATACTTTTCACAATGTATATTTAGATTTTGTAATGACTCAACTTAGAAAACCTAAATTTGAGGATTAGACCCATTCACGTCCAAGGCGACGACTTGTGAAGATAAAACATTAGATACTGTTAATTTGGGAACCATTTTGGAAGAGACATAATCAAAAAAAAAGTCAAAAGTATTATATCTGCTTGTAAAACGAAATTGCTAGAGAAGATACAGCTACTAAAACAAAAAAATAATTCGGAAAAAGAAAAAACATGTACAAAAAAAAAATAGAAAGAAAACAAAATAAGAATATTATTCTAATTGGTACCTATAAAAAAACCTTTCATTATAATATCGAGAACTTATCTCTAACAAAAAATAGGTGAATTGATAGATATAAATATAGAAAGAAATAGGTACCTAAGCCATTTTTATCAATTTGGAAAACTGAAAAAATTGGAATTAATCAGTTCCTGAAAGAAAAAAAGAAATATTCTCCAAAGAGATTAATGTTGCTACAGCACATGATTTAACAAAACTGCAACTAAAAGAATTAAAGAAACTAAAGAAGTATCAACGTGAAGCTAGAATCAATACCATCAGTACCTACCTAATAGGTACAACTGAGAAATCGTATACCAAAAGAAAAAACTTATTATTAGAAATAACATGAGAGAGAGGAAGAGAGAGAGCAACCCTAAATACTGATGAAAAAACCAAGAAAGTATCAACAGATATTGAAAAGATCGATACGCGGGGCTTGCTGAAAAATAGAACAAGACAAAAGAATTGGCAATATAGGAACAAAAAGGGTCTAAATGAAGTTGAGATAAGAGTAATTAAAAAATGAACAGTTAAGCGGTGGAATTTTCGAATTTGTTTTCGATATTAGGCTCCAATAGTGTCACTTACATTTTTAAATTGTTTGAAAATACACAGGCTTTACCAAAAAAGTGTAAATGGCCAAAAATATTCTTTTTCTTATGGAACATATTTTTTTATTGAATTTTCAGATTGCATGGAATAAATGACCCCTTATTCATTTGAAGTTTCATATAGCTACTCAAAACTCACCGGTTTTGAGATATTTTGATTTTCCATTAAATGGAGGGTTTTTGTAACAATTTAATGACTTAGAAAATTTATTGAACTATGAAATTTGACTCGGAATTTCATACTGAAATGTTTATTGATTTTGTATGACGGTGCCAAGCAGAGATTTTTATTATGAATTAATTCTTTGTGGGGACAAAATTGAAAAAAAAACTTAATCTTCACGTACAGGGTGGTCCAATATTTACGAAAATAGAAAAAGACTGAACTATTCCTAATCCTGATCTGATTTGTTCGATTTAAGAAATGATGAAGAGAGTAAAGGGTGACTATACTTCAAAGTTTGAAATTATTCGGACGATTATAGTTAAAGAGTTATTGAACTATGAAATTTCACGCATAAGATGAACATCATTCTGTATATTCCAAACGAAGACACTCAGACTATTGAAACGTCTTGATACCAGTCCTTCATTCATGGTATCCGTTTTTCTCATTCTTCCCAGTACACCCTGTATAAACAATATTCCCCAGATTTAATTTTGTTTTCGTATTATGCTCTTCATGAAAATAATGATGTTGCATTGACGGAAATACAATAGAATAGACAAACCAACTTAGGTTTATGGAATGTTATTACCTATGTGATAATAATCATAAGCTGACTGATTTTAAAAAAAATTTTAATTTAAGTTACGCGCAGGTTATTTTCGATAAACACTGTAACTATTTCTGCATGTTTTGGATAGATGAATTCAACCCAAATATAGGTACCTACTAGTGTTAAAAACTATTGTGCTCTAAAATATATGCTTGCTAAAATGTCTTTTTTTTTTCTGACAAATATTATATACAGGGTGATTCGAATTTCAGTAACAAGATCTGGGGCTTATTTTTCAGGTCAAAACAAGACTTTTTTCCATAAACATATGTCCGCAAACCGTTGGTTACCGAATTACAGAGCGTTAAAGTTCAATGATTTCTTTAGTTTTTTCTTCTTAGCTCTTTCATTTTTTTGTGATATTAAGATTTGAAATATAGGTTTGTTAAGTCTCTTATTTTCAGTTAATGTTCAAGGAAACTTGTAAATTAGATCACAAACTAAATACCTAGAGTTTTTTGTTCTTATTGTTCCTACCTTCAGTTGAAAATGAAATGAATGAAAATTTTAATTAAATGTAGCGGATTACGAAAAATGCTTCCACTTTTTTCTCGATAAAGATCACATAGGCGTAAAAATAACAAATAAAAAAATGTATGAACAAAATATAGACTTCTTTCATATGTTAGAATTCACCAGCAGCGTTCTACAAAAAATATTATGGGCCGAAAAGGGGCTGAAAAACTATGACCCTGTAGCTTGTCACAATCACTCTGCATCGTGGATTATGTTAACCGTAATCTATATTTCAAATTTGATCTTAATATCTCAAAGATTGAAAGACCTATTAAGAAAACAAAAAAAAAATTGACACTTTGATGCTCTGTAGTTCAGTAACGAAGTATTTGTAGGCACATATTTATGAAAAAAAAGTCTCATTTTGATCCTCACTTTTGAATCACCCTGTATATGAAGACAAAATTCAAACATTATCGTCCGTGAAGGTAGTAATGGGTTGTATGATTGATCATACTGTAAACCAACAATGCACACATTAAAACTGCACAAGTAAGCGTAATACTATTACGATAGTTGAACGAAATTGATAATTCAGTTGATAAGAAATTCGCCGAAAATTACTTTTAAGTAGTCCTTACTACCTTATTTATTGGTCTGTGGG
This sequence comes from Harmonia axyridis, assembly GCF_914767665.1. NCBI lineage: Eukaryota > Metazoa > Arthropoda > Insecta > Coleoptera > Coccinellidae > Harmonia > Harmonia axyridis. The sequence continues at coordinate 71,365,531 of NC_059501.1, forward strand.
TACATATTCATGTAATAAAAAGTGTTCAAAACTTACATATCAATGGTAGGTACGTTATTCTCTTTGACTTACTATCTTATTAAAAAATTGAACTTCGAATGAGTACTCTTCACGAAAAGTTCTCGATACAATAATTAAATTATTAAACTATCTAGTTGTTACCGTTGCTATCGCTATTACTTTTTATATACCTATACCTACGTCTTCCAGAACTATAATTTATTATTTTAACAATGGCAAGAATATCATTATGAGAACCAAATGATTTTTTTTGGTTCGTACAGTAGGTACAGTGTGTATCACGTCACTGAATTTTGTGGCTTGAACTTCAAGCAAAATTGAAAAGTGACCCATCAGTATGATAGTATTTTTCACGTACTATCCAAGTATGTTATAGAAAAACTATAGAATCAAAAAATGGAAAGTTATTGAGAAAAAACCGCTTTTCCAAAAATGTTTTGGTGAATTTGACTGGTTTTCAACATAAAAAGGTCTATATACAATTTCTCACCAATTTTTTCTTCATTTGAACTCCCGGTTTTCGAGAAAACAGAGGATGTTTTCTTGCAAAATATATTTCATGATATTTTCCCATATTTTCTGAATGCTCAATCGATTCTGAATACGAATATGTAAATAAAGTGGTAGTTTTATATTTATTTCAAGCTTTTCAAAATAAACCTGAGGAAATTCAGATTCCATATTCGGAAAATATATCCATGTTTTCTATGGTTCTATAAAAATTTGATTTTCAAATTATTATAATTTTGATGGGTCACTTTTCAATATTGCTCTAAGGATAAGCCACGAAATCCAGGGACCCGCTTATAGAAACACCCTTTACCTGATTTAACTTGTCATTTTTGTTATTCTATTTCTGGACAAACGTTACACGTTACAGTATATATTATCAAAAGATCTGTTAGGTACCTTGTTTGAATATCTAATATTAGTAACAATAGATCATGTCACGTGACGAAAAAAATATAAAATAATCAATGTGAATATTTTTGAAAGGATAGCCAACACGGGTTTTGAAATCCAAAAGGAAATTTTGAAAATTCATGTCTACGGAACAGTGGCGACGCTAAAATTCTACTGGCCTCCCCTAAAATTTGACATACCTACTAAGGCTTAAATAATTAGAACAATAGCAGAACTATAATTTCGCTTTACTTTGGCCCCCCAAAAAAAAAACGGCCACCTCTGTTTTAGAAAGTTGGCGTCGCCACTGCTACGGAATTATAAGTGCTAGAGGACTTTTTCGTTGGAAAATATTGTGTAGGTACAGTATCATCGCGGCAATAATTTTTTTCAATTTATTAATTTTCTGATGAATTAATTATTTTAAATTTGTTTCCGTGATTTTTTCTGCAAAAATTATGGATCGTGTTCTCAAGCTAGGATGGATCAATGATTTTTGTTATCAATTTACCAAAACCTACATAATTGAACAATAATTTGCTCTAACATTCTTTTTCAACAGCTCAAAGTGTGGAATTTAACAATGAACATTTTTCAATTAGAGTTATTCACAGGAAATTCATTGCGTTGTCATAAGACATGAGAAAAGAAATCTTCGATGATTGATAATCAATCACATTAGGTTCTATTTATTTGAATGTTTCATTTAATTGAATTCAGTTTGATTTCGTGGTTCACCAGGCCTTACGGCTTGGTATTTTCTTATATGGTGAGTTCGAAAATCTTCAAAATTATACAAATTCATCTGTAACATTCAACTTCTCGGACTTAATACTTAACTGATAGTTGATGCGTAGCATACAAAATTTTTCTATACCTGCTACAATTTTTGAATATCTATCTTTCTCGTAAATTTTAATTTTTCAATTGGACCTTTGAATTCATTACCTACCTGTATGCAGGCCAATGATAAACATAAAATACTTAATTGACGTCAATAAATGCGCAACAACTGCCTCTTCAGACTCACCAAATTTCAATTGAATAGCTGGACATGTTTCAAAACAAAAAATAAATAGGTACTGTATTCAGTTTTTAAGAAAAACTTCAACACCCACATCTCGAAATATGAAACATTTGCGAATAAAAGTTATATAGAAAATTCTCATTATTTGATCATGCATCAGTATCGCCCCCTGAAGTTTGTCGCACTGATTCACTAACACACTGAATACTTTTTTTGGATATTTTGCCAGGGCCCCCGCAACCGCGCGTTCAACGCGTGCACCGCACGCGGGCGCCACTCTTAAGGGGCGCCAAAATCTCTTATAGACCGCATGAAAATCCGAAAGACCAAAAGTTTTTGAAATTTTTTTTTTATTTTTTCAACCATTTTAAACGTTCAAAGACATCTTTTACACATCCAAACAAGTTCCCGAACGTCACAATCCCTATAAAATAACCTCGGCCACAGATTGCAATTATACGATTCTTTTCGAGTAAACAAATCATAAATAATCATCCCTTTGTCGGTACGGGATTTCTTTATGGACCACCTTGCACCGGACGGCGGGCACCATTTCTTCGATCATCACTAAAACGCATATGGTACACATAAACAATCATAAATACCGAAGCGATAGTTTTTAGCCAGGGGAATTACTGAAACTTTCGCCACCATCTGTAGGAAAAATACTACATGTTACAGAGAATTTCTGAAACTACCAAAATCTGCTTGCTATGCTATAACAGCAGAAAAAAGAATAGTTATTTTGTTTCGAAACGTTTAGGGGTTGAGGTCAAGACGCAAAAAATTAAAATACTCAGATAATTGGAATGATTTGTATTTTGTGTAATTGTGGTTTGTTTTACTGTTTCTTGTTGTGATTTAATTAAATTTTATGAAATGGTAAGTACCTATCCACATACAGTATTAGCATTTCTATTAGTCTATAAAATTCGATATTTTTTTTTCTGTTTAAAATGGTGCACATCCTAAATTAGCCCATACCTATATAATATAATATTATTTTTATTTGCTTCAAATAGGGAAGTATTGTTTGTAATCGTGAAAAAATTGAATCGACTTTGATATTTTGAATTTGTTACCTGGGGCCACCATCATATTATACTTAATTTTTTTTTTTAATATGCACCCTGGATCTGTATTATTTATTTGATGTTCGTAGCCGTTTGAAATTCTAAAAAAATTATATTTCACCTTTGCCAAAAGTTAATTATTATAACAGGAACAGGGTATGTGCTTCAGATCGGTCTTAACTTATTATTATTATTGATATTAACTCCGTTTAGGTTTAAAGGCTCGGATTTAAGGTTTAAATTCATAAAAATGAAAACATACGGGTTATTCTCAAAGGAATGGCGCAAAGTAAATCATGGGTGAATGTCCTTACCAATTTTGGATCAAGTTTTTCTTAAATTCTAGGAGCCATACAAGAGAAAACGACCTTCTGGTGCAAAATTTCGAGAGCAAAAAAAAGCTAGACTTCAACAAAGGGAGAAGATGGCTGGGAGTATGGAATAATATTTAATAATTATTAATAATAATATTAATATTTTAATATAATATTATGAATAATTTAAAGAAGAATAAAGCTCAGGTTTTGAAAACTCTGCAGTTTCATTACAAAATTAAAATAAAATGCGATTTTGATCGAATGCTTGAATAAAATAATGAAACATTTAAAAAATGTATTATGCAAAACCTGACAGCATAAAGTTCTTAAGGCATTAAATAAAGTTTGCTGATAGTTTTTTTAACCCTTCTACAAATAAATTCCTAACAAAAACTGAAACATTTTTTGCCAATTATCCTGCGACGTTTTTCTCCACTTCCCCCCTTTTTGGGGCGCCAAAATATTTTCGGCACGCGGGCGTTGATGACCCTTGCGGGGGCCCTGTATTTTGCCATCTACAGGAAATTTTGCATCAATCTTGAGACTTTTATTTCCATCTATCAGAAAAATCTCAACATTATCGGGTATGTTATTACTGAAATATTGGGCCTTTTCTATATTATTTTCTTTTTCCCTATCGCATATCAGCTACGTAATTGTAGCTTTATAGATTAGTATAACGTTTATTTTCCGAAAGGCTTTAGAATCTTTAGATTCTCATTTAATTTGATTCACTGCGTTCATCGAGTTCATGTATTTTTGTTTTTTAATAAGTACTAGTTCGCCTTCTCAAAAAGGACAGCTTTCGAAGTTTCCACTTATCTTCTGAGACACCTTGTTCACAATTTTTATCAATTTTTCTAAACATTTCATCGTATAATGGTTCCATTTTTCCCGATATCACATATCTTGATGTCTTCAGTTTGGCTTTTATCCTATCTGTCTTACTATATTTTCAATCATAAATAATTTCCTTTAGCTACCTGTTTTATTAATACTTCTAAGTTTTATAAAATTAACTGAGGAAATCGTTAAAAAAAATTTTTTGGGATTATAAATATCGCAACATTCACAACTAGTCTGAGCGGTCGCACCATATCGCAATACAGTTCTGCGATCTCCAAGAGCGCAATTAGCGCATGATGGACGGGCACTCAAAAGCTTTCGACTAAAAGTCAATGCTTTCCTCATTTTTGAGCAAGAATATCCAGGAATCACATAGAAAGAATTAATAACTTAGAAATTACACAACGTAGGTACAGTCAATACATACATCGTGAAAAGATATAATGTAATTCTCAATAGCATATTTTTACCGCAAAATACAAAATAGTTTTAGGGTAAAATTTTGAGTAAGTACATACATACTGCCTTCTGAAATTTGAATCATTTAGTTCCTTTCTCGATCCTTGACGAACAACAATCCCCAAATCGAAATGATATGTATTTATCAGTAAGACGTTGATTACAATATTTTTTACTTCATAATCTTAGGCTTGACAGTTTTTATAATAGATATCATTTTCTGAAAATTTTATTCAGTTTTCAAAATTAATATATCTTGTTTCAAATCCCACAGCATAAGAGAGGTACTTACATTTTTTATACGCGTTGATGAGTCATTCTTTGTGATTGAATTAAATAATTTGCAGTATTTTTATATTCTTGAATTTTACTTTCAAAATCTACGGATCTGATTTTCAAACATGATTCCATTCAACAAACTATAGCCACCGAATTGTGTTTGATATTTTTATATTACATATTATAATCTTGAATATGAGAAGATTTCTATAGAATTAGAATTTTGGGATTCAAATAAATCAATTAAAATTTTACTCATTAGTCAATTTTTTCGAATATCTCACGGTACTCATTAAAAATCAAATATAAAAACAATGCAAATGCAAATTTTGATCTTGAAATTCTCTTGGACTATATATACCTAGTATTTATTAAATCTCTATCCAAAACATTCATAATGCAAACAAAAACAAATATCGCATTATTTTGCTTCAAGTCGCTCCTATAAATTCAGAGAAGAATTTCAAACTTACCATTATTCTATATAATCACGTAAGTGTTCATCAAGTTTCACTAGACAAGGTAACGTTTTGATTTTCACGATATTGTATTTTCCAATTTTCATTCAATCATCTACACGAAATTTCATGCCGAAAATTTATTTTTAAATTTATAGGATTAACAGAATTCAACTGGAAATAACACCAAATGACAAAAAAATAGCATGAATGGTAATTATCTGTTCTGTTTCAGGTTTTCTCAAGGAAAAACGTATGAAATATGTCTCTGGTTACCGAGACTGCCAAACATTACATCGGAAATGTCTACGATTTCTACCTTTGGACATTATCTTTAGCAGGTAAGTTGTAACAATCATTTTTCGGAAAAATTATTAGTTGCAAGTTGATGCCCATATTTTAATATCGCTCTGGGGCTTTTTAATTCTTATTTTCAATAATGAACATTTGGAAGCGATTGCGGAAAAAACATTTTAACATCACCTGAAATTTTCAGTTTGCGTTTTGGAATATACAGGGTGAGTCAATAGTGTTCGATTGATCAATAACTGCTGTAAATTTTGGGCTAGGAGAATAATTCAAATTTTGATGGAATCGATAGCACTCAGCGTAATAAGTTTAAATATTTTTGAACCTACAGAGACTTCTTCAGCTGAAAATATGCAGTCATTTCGGACTCGTTGGAATGTTTCTGTTCGTTCACGTGGTCTCCATTTAATTTCATCAAAATGAATGTTTTTAAATATTTCGATGATTTCTTTGATTTGCCTTATCTTTAATTGATATTATTAGTAGGTAGGTATTAAGTGGAGTTGAGTACCTACCTACCTAATATTATGCTTAAGAAGTATACTGCCAGCCTCCGAACAAAACATGAAATGCAAAGCATTTTGGAAAATGTTCATTTTATGCACAAATGTCTAGAGAAAAAATGAACAATGCTATCCGACAGGCAAAAAAGATTCGGGACATGCCATTTGAAAAATTGGACTCGTTGACATTTTATAGGTCATTTTTCAAAAATTATGGTATCTTTCGGACCATCAGTAGAGTGATCCATAAATTTTCAGAAGACATGAAAAGTTTTCGGGAATTAATAATTAATAAATCGTACAATTATCTCGAAAGGTTTTCAAGATTTGATCTTCATATTTTTCGAAAAAAGTTGGCTACGTCAAAAAGTACCACAGATGATAAATTATTGCAAGTAGGGTATTTCGAAATCCGAATTCCATGGAGATTATGAGTATAATATGAAAATTGGGTATTTTCATTTAAAAAAGCAGGGTGGTATTGTATTTCAAAACTTTTGGACCATCCTTTAGAGTCAAAATTAACTTTAGCTTATGCGCTGAGAGCTTTCGATTGCGTCAGAATTCGAATCATTCTCCTAGCCCAAAATTTACAGGAGTTATCGACCGATCGAGTATCATTGACTCACCCTGTATAGAATCCAAAAATCGAATAAAAAACCTGGATTTTCTCTGGCATATGAAAACTTTTTGCATGAAATTTTGTACCAAAATCAATTGATATACCACATTAATCCTTCCTAGCACAAGAATGCGATCCATGAATTTTTTAAGCAAAAAATCAAGGAACAAAATTTAAAAATTAATTTCTCGAAAACTTCACAGCACATAAATATGGCATTGAAAACATATATTGTTACGATAATACTGGATATAATATTATTTACCGCATAGTCCTAGCACTTGCAGTTTCAGAGTTATGAATTTTTGAAAAAATTACTTTCCGATATGATCATTATGTTTTCAAAAAATTTGGCTTGAACTTTCAAAATTAATTCATGCGAATTGACAATCCATGAAAACACAAAAAATTCGTTTTGCGAATTATATTTTAAGGTTCAGAGGATTATCAGATCAGCTACACTTGATTAACTTCTGCAACAACGCTGAATGTTTGGATGACTTTTTTATCGATGAACTTCATGAAGGTGCTTACGGAATTTTAAGTGAAATCTGAGGGCTATATTCTAAGATATATAATAATTTTACATTCTGCCAATTTTAGGTACGATTCTCACAAAGCCTTAACATCGCCTAATTGATTTTTGAATTGAATCCAGAAACTATCAAAACTATTTGCTCACAAAGAAAAATATTTAACTCAAACTTCCTGAAATTATCCAAAATTCATACGAATTGTTTCTTTTTTCAGATGAGAGAACCAAAGGATGGCCTCTAGTAGACTCACCAGTTCCTATGCTTACATACATTGCCATATACCTTTTTATAGTATGGGCCGGTCCAAGATATATGAAAAACCGTCCAGCCTTCAAATTGAAGTGGCTTCTTTTTCCCTATAACATATTGATGGCTGGATTGAATGCCTATATAGCAATTAAGGTGAGTAAAATATCATTCTGTAGACTATGAAAGTTTGAGAAACAAATTTCGGTCACCCATCCAGGCACTGATTCCGACAACACTACTTAGCTTCCAAATCATATACACATCGTTCTCTATTCAGTATTTTGATATTGTAGATTTATCCAAGAGCAGGACAGATATGTTATCCCATTAGTAAAATAAAAATGATGCGATCATTGAGCAATTCCCTTTCCAACGCTTTGAGGGAAGGGAAGTACACGCATAAGCGCGTCTAGATTATCTGAATTCTGAGTTAGTATTTTGTAGGAAACCAGAGTGATTTATTCCCATAATTCATTTACTTTTTTTGATATTCTCTGTCATTGAAAAAACACACTCAAGATTATGTCTAATTTTTTTTTTACAGTTACTGATAGCTTCCACTAGGTTACGTTATAGCTATGTTTGCGAGCCATGCAGACAACGCTTCCATCCTGATGAGTTACAGGTAAAATCATCTGTTATTTCTTGATATGAAAACTAGTTATACTCCCATTCAAACACAGTAAACTCAAATTTAAATCTTACTTTCAGATAACAGACGCAGTTTGGTGGTATTATTTTTCTAAGCTATTAGAATTTTGCGATACTATCTTCTTCATTTTGCGAAAAAAAGATCAACAACTGACGTTCCTCCATGTCTACCACCATTCTACCATGTTCTTCCTCTGGTGGATAGGAATCAAGTGGGTTCCAAGCGGATCATGTAAGTTATACAATATTTTTGAATTTTTCGTGAATAATTTCCATGTAGAAAAACGGAATAGTGATACCTGAATTTTTTCTAGCTTTCCTTCCTGCTATGGTTAACTCTGCCATTCATGTGTTGATGTATTCCTACTACGGTCTGGCAGCTCTTGGACCAGCTATAAGCCAATATTTGTGGTGGAAGAAATACTTGACTATCCTCCAAATGGTAAGAACAATTCTACAATAGTCCTACAATTTGATTATATTCCAAGTAGGAATAAAGAAAAATATAGAAAGATATCATTTAAATTGATTATTGGAAACTTTTCAGATACAATTCACTACTGCCTTAATACTGGGTGTCAATGGAATCAGAACAGGTTGTGAATTTCCTTTGTGGATGCACTACACTCTTATTTTTTACATGCTCTCTTTTATTGTCTTGTTTGGGAACTTCTATGTCAAGGCATATTTGGAAAAAGTAAGTCTTTCAACTTCCCATATCATAATAAAAGCCTCAAACATATTTTACTGATCTGGTTATAATTAACCTTTATTTTTCAGGGAAATCAAGTCTTCTTTGGAATGGATGTCGGTTGTGGACAAGGAAATACTTACCAGGAGAAAACGAAAAATGGTTACAATAATTTCTTGAGCTCCAAGGATGACTGATATTTTGTAATTAAGATATGTTATCTTAGTATTGAAAACTTTTCTATTTTCGAAAAGCGAATAGTTATATGAAGGTACTTTTTTTAGTATTTAATAAAGAATTATATAAAACTGAATTATTTATATGGCGTCCCTGTTAGTCAACCCTCAATTAGATTTTACTCATGTGAAGTTTCATGGATGATAAAAAAAACATCGGTCAGTATACAACGAACTAATAAACCATCAAAATAAAAAAAAGGATATATTCTTATATTAGAAAAATATATATAAAGGACACAATAAAATTAAATCTTTTTTTCTCAGCACCAACTTTCATCCAACAGACATTTACCTTTGAACCACCTGTACAGTAATTGATTTTCTGGAGACAACCCATCCAAATCTTCTTCCTTAGTTAATACTGGCGACTGTAAAAAAAGTACTTAAAATCTTTTCAAAGATCATATTACTATTTCTCACCATCGGAGGAGGGAACACTCGTTTACAGTCTCCCTTGTTCATGTGCTCTCTATGAGATTCCATTAAATACTCTTTTGTATCGTGAGATAAACAAGGCTTGCACAACTGACAAATAGGTGATACACAACTTTCCTTACACATCATACTATTACATTCAGTTGGATATACTGCAATATTTTTATCAGACACAATCATATCTTGCGCAGATTTCGAACTGAAAAAATTCATATTGATGAAAGTGATATGCTTAGCACAGAAGATTCTTATTATTGGATGATTTAGATATTCTGATTTTTCATGTTTTATATAACTGATGCATTTATCAAAATGTATTTTACTTTTATTATCAAAGGACTTACTTCGTCTCTTTAGTAAGTCTATGACCGATACCAATTAGAGACAGTACATTGAATAACACCTGCTGATACAACAGTTGATTTGGGGGAAAATGCGCTGATGACAAATTAGGACTCATGTTTGCCTCAAGGAGGAACACATTCAAGTTTTCATCCACCAAAAAATCAAATCTCATCATCTCAAAAAAATTCCTCTTGTGCCTAAACCTAAGACAGAAATATAAATTTATAGACAGCCTAATAACTCCTAAATAATTTAAATAATAAAATATTACTTGAAGTAAAACTTTTGTATATGTAGAATAATTACTTATTTACAACACTCAGTATCTGCTGTTCCTTAGCAAGAATGGTTATTCTGAGAGAATCTTCGATCTGATCCCAAATTCTGGTAGGGTCCTTTCCTTTGGATTTTAAATAGGCATTCAAACTTTCTTTCATTCCAAAACCTAACTCATTGTAATAATATTCTAAAGATGGCACTCTCCATACTGGCAAATAATCATCTCCTACTACATACTTATCCAGATTTTTTGCATCAAACGGGTAGTACTTCACTGGACAAAATCTATAAAACAAAATCACAAATTTATAGAGTTCATACATTCCATTTCATAGTTACTCAATCATTTCTTGAATCATCATAAAAAAAGAAATTTATATATAGGATATGGAGGATATATTCAAATCTCTTAATTCATTAAATAGGTATATTTCACTGAAACCCACCTCAATATGGCATCCCCATTATAGATGTAGATTCGTAAGGGATCAATAGAAGTGATCACTGTATAAATTCCAATATCAAATTTATGTCCATTGACCAGCAATGGCTTTGCAACAAATTCTTGAACAAAAGTACTATTTGATTCTAATCCAGTCAATTCTTCCCTTGTTCGAAACAAAATATTCCTGTGATCATTATTCTTTTCTACGAATGTACTATCATGCTTGTTTTCAATGTATTGTAATAGTTTTTTCTTGTCTTGTGGTAATTTGAATGCTGGTGGAATGTACTTTAAGCCACTCGTTGCCAAGTCAACTTTATTTGTGATGTAGCCACAGCCAGGGAAATGGTTGATTCTTTGATGGGATTTTAAGTTACTGACTTCATTATATAATGCACGGAAAGGGTAGTCATGAGCCCATAGCAAATCCCAATCTGTCGAATTCTGCTCATGTTTGAATCCAAATCGTTCTAATACTGTAAGTATGTTATGAAGATGGCCAGTGTCAGTACTCTTGCTGAAGATCTTAAATTTGTTGTAGAGCGAGTTAGAAGGAGATACTTCAGTTTCTAATGGCAACTTTTCACATTCTTTTTGAGATGTGAAAACAAATAAAATAGATAAAATAACGACACAGACGGATATCACATGAAATAAACTTATTTCAGGAAAGTAGTTAACATCAGAAAATCTAGGTTGTCTCGCTGTTGATGGATCTTTATCCTAAAAAATAAATGCTAGTAATAGCTTGAAATGTTTCAGCAAACTGTCGCATTTAATTATAAATGCTCAATTATAAGTCGTGTAATTAGTGTACCTCTTGGTCATTATCGTCTACTGACATCTCACTAACACAGGTTTAAATTGATATACTTAAATCATACTTTCGAAATGCAACGCACAACATTTCCGTAAAAGAATTCTTATAACGGTACCTACCTACTTACCTATATTCGTTCATCATTGAAGGAGTAGTGGGACTGATTAGCATTATCTCGTCATTTACACTTTTCATTTGTTGTTTCATACCTTCTTCAAAAACTGATGTAATTTATTGCAATTATAGAAAAATTCTTATACTATTTGATGTTTATTTCGGTTAATTTTTAGGTTAGCAAGTATTTTTAGATCTAATTAGCAAGACAACAAGACTAATCCGTTCATAAGTGAAGTAATATTATTTTTAGGAAAAGGTTTCCGTTTCGCAAAATTAAATTAATTCAATTATATATTTCCTTAGAACCTCATATTCTAAGCATACTTCTATTACGGCATAATTGAAATTCAAATTCGGAAACAACTCCTTTCAATAGAATTTGTCAAAGTTTGTAATATTTAACTTCTCAAACGATATAATGAAGATGTATTTTTTTCAAGTGGATTTAACAATCTTACGTAGCGTACAAATGTGTCTAACACCCAGTTGCAAGAACGTTCATTAAAATTTAATGCTGTCATTAAAATTTGATGAACGTTCCTGCAACTAGGTGTTATAGTTTTAGACGTCTGGGTTATTAATTATTATTCATTAATTGAGCTAGCTGTGTATCTCCAAACTATTCGCTCTTTAATAAATGACAAGTTTCAGTCCTCACATCTGAACATTCTAAACTCAACTTTATTGAAACAGAAAAAACGTTCGAGAAGCCTCATTATTATTTTTCAGTCTTATAACCACAGACTACTAGTCTTTGTAATTATCTGAGAACATTAATAATGTTCTATCATATTCTATAGTCCAATTATTTCCCAAGAAGTTTTAATTACGTAAGAGCTACGCGCCCTGTCTTTGCTAGCCCGAGAGATGGCGTCGAAGGCTGAGCAATTCTCAGAGTTTGGCTCCACTTAGGTTTTAAGGTTTTTAGAAAGATTTACAGATAAAGACACGAAACCAAAGGTGATTTAATGGCCACAAATGCATTTTGTTAGTGGACATTTTCAATTCGGAGACAAGAGTGATCATAAAGCTTGCCGGGAAGCATAAAATATTTGTGGATACCTCAAGAATAAAGCATTCTTCATTAAGATGAAACGAATTTAAAGATTAATTGAAAGAGTCAATGAAGTCAATGTGTGAATTAAATCATAAAAAAGTAGAAACTCACATCATCACAAGCAAAAATAGAAACAACCAGATGATCTAATAAATGCAAAACCTTTTTTCGATCATTAATTTTTTTTAAATTGTATTGCATCAATTTGCAATTTTTTCCTGTGATACATTAAAAACAATACATGTGTAAAGGATAACCTTGATAACTTTGAGAAAGATGCATAAAACATGTGAAATTCAAAGTTGCTAGGCCAGATTTGAAAAAAACGCAATTTTCTCATTTTGTAATAATTATTCAAATAAAAAACACATTGAGAAATTGAAAAATTTAATTTCGGATTGAAAATTTTGTATATAGTATGCCACAAAAGCAATAATTTCTTTTTAAGATCAACAGAAGTTTTGATATGTGAATAAAGCAACATAAATATGTATATATATATATATGACAAGTAAAAGGAAGAACACAAAAGGCACTACAAAAGTTCAATGTTTCTGAACAGAATGCATAATGAAATTCTTATTATTTCAAAAATTATTCAATATAAAATATTTAAATATATATTCAATTTTCCACAACATAAAATTTGTCTTGTAATAACCCTGTCTGGGAAGCTAAATTACGGTATATAACTTTTGGTACAATTGTATCAAGCTTGGGGTTAAGGACACTAGAATATTTTAAAGCTATGATTTTTCTATATTATCATCTAATTACAATAGAACTGATTTTTTGGAAAAGTAAAATTAGAGTGAGTAAAATTTTGGTCATTTTCTATTATTATGTTAAGATCAGAATTAAATTAATAAATTATAAAAATATTTTCAGTTTGGAATGTTTGTTATAAATGCATAGGTTATTAGTAATGAGGATGATTTTTCTTATCTAGTTAAAGCACTTAGAAACCTTCAATAAGAAAATATATTACACATCAGTTCCATTTCAAAATCAGAAAATTCAACAATAACAATTGCCAAACTTTCATTACAATGTTTTCCTTTTCAAGTAAAAACTTGAATTTATCAAATAATGATATAAAATCCAACAGAAAATACTCAATCAATATCTAATTGTGCAAAAATTCTCCAAGTATTTTCCATCTCCAAGAACATTCTATGTTACCGGCTTATATTGACTAGAGGATACCACTCTGTGATCTCTGTGGTTAACTCCAGCAGACCGAGCTCCAATTCAACGCCACCCAAAAACTCATTTTCCTGGAGAGGATCATAGTTCCAAACGGTTGCTCTCAAAAATCTCTGCTTCACCGTGTCCAAAGTCATTCTATATTCAAGCTGAAATTTTTTAATAAAAGAGCAAATATTAGTTTGAAGAGAAGAATTGAAAATTGAATGATCAGGGGAGGGGGTTTCTGATAAGTAATAGTGATGGATTAACAACCAAAATTCATAATATCAATTAATAATTAACAAATACGATATGAAATCTGATTCTGGCAATAATAAAACTGTTGAAAAAATTTGAGCTGTTGAGACAAATTGGTAATGTGAACAATCTGAACCGTATTCGAGACTCAAGAATAACTGAGAAGTAGTGTTGACAAAAACCCAGGTTTGTTGATTTCTCTTCGATCTTGGCAATTGGGCTGTGATTATTGATTTTTACGGCCGAAATTGGAAGATATTTATGTAAACAACGTAATTTTCAGCAATACGGCGCTACATGCCACACAAGCAACGAAAGAACCGCAATTTTTCAAAAAAAGTTTCCTGGCCGTGTTATTTCTCAAAGAAGTGATCACAATTGGCTACCAAGAACATGTCGATTCAACAACTTAAGACTTTCTTCTTTGGACCACGTGAAAGATAAGTCCTATGACAATGCTCCACAATCTATTCAAGACCTTAACAGATGGAACTAGTGAAGTTATACATGACATATAGCTGCAACTGTACAAATTGGTCATGGAAAATTACATGAAAAGGTTATGGTGCTGCAACCGTAACTGTTGCTTCCATTTGGCTGATATCGTCATCCATTGTTGTACCTTTTCCTTTACAATGAAATAAACATCTATTGATTTCTAAAAGAAATCAATATACTCTTTTTTTTTATATCAAAATGGAAAAACTTTTTATATAAAATAAAATCTAGCAATTCCAACTTGGAGTTGCAACTTTTTTACACAAGATTGCAAATGAAATTAAAATTATTTTATTTTACTGAATTGTAATCATATAAAATTGGACTCTTGTAATCAATAAAACCAGCATCTTACCATTTCCATAAAACTTGGATGGCAGTTTCTCTTAACAACTTTAGTTTTCCTTTTCGTTGACTTTGTGGTATCCGGTTGCAGATAAACTTTAACATATGTTGAAGGCTCCTGGCTGTTTGGCAACAATGCTAATCCTCGAACATGATGAACCATCACGCTAAAAACGCCCTTAGAAAATTGCAGAGACAATTTGAGCTGTCCCTTCAGTCTGCCGCTCTCCTTCTTATAACCTAAACCTCGATCTGCAAAGAATTAAGTTAAAAATGAGATTAAACGAAATCAACCTCGATCTGCAAAGATTAAAGTTAAAAATGAGATTAAATGAAATCAACCTCGATCTGCAAAGATTAAAGTTAAAAAAGAGATTGAATGAAATCAAAAGATTACCTTTTGCCTTCCTGTAGAAATCTTCTTGATACTGCTGATCCCTCAATAAAGGATGGAAGAAGGTATATACCAACTCCGAATGTGCAATTTCTTTGGCACATAAGAATAATGACTTGATAAATAGACATACTTCATGAAAACGTTTTTCAGCAACTTGCTTGATGTTGGATCTTCCCACGTGTAATCCGCTAGATAAACTGGAAAAAAATCCAATTTGAGATCATTCAAAAAACACTTCACATTTTATAATATGGTTTATTATTTCCTTCTATCTTATAGAAAACCTAAATTATTGAATAAAAATTCGTGAGAAGCATTGACGAATATCTAAAAATGATCAAGGCTCTGACATGAAGTCAGGAGGTTTTGTTACATTAATAAAATAAGAAATTCCACATAATATTTGGAATTTCTTTTGTTTTCATGAGATATAATACATAATTTCGAAATTTTATGCATTAAAAATAAAAATTTCAGACCGAACCTATTAGAAACTTAATTAATAGATATCATAAAACACAAATTTTATTAAATGAACAAATACAATTGAACTAATCCTCCCGTGCCATCTCCTCAACGTAGGTTGAGAATCCCTAAAATTCCTAATCCCCCTATACTAAATTTTTTATTTTTAGTATTAATTGACATTCTCAAACATTTGTAAAATCATTATCCTCACCTGAAAAGTCAGGGTATGTCGAAATTTTCGTAGAAATAATAATAGCGGACGTAAAATATTGTTTAAATTCATAGTTTTAAACTATGGACTTTCGTCAAGTAAACATCAAAACACTCAAATAACAAAAACAAACCTAATATTTCAGTGACATCGGATCCGACAGAGTTGAAAGTTTAATAATTTCAAGTCTCCTGCAAAATTTCCTGCTGATGACTTCTTCAGAATCATAAAAGATTCAAGGAGAATATCGAAGAAATAATGAGAATAATGAAGTACTGGCGTGAAGTCGGGAGCTTTTGAACGTTCATTCATTCTTTATACAATTGTACCCTTGAAGACCACATATATATCTATACACAGCTGTGATCTCCAAGGGTGCAATTGGCGCTCAAAAAAAGTCTGGATTCACGTCAATCCTTTCCTCATTTATTTTTACCTTACGATTCCTCAATACATATATCTATTGGATGTCTTTCATTCATTTCGATTCTTCCTGTTGAATAAAATACTGGGAGACAACAGTAGCGATAACCGTGGCGTCTGATGAAATGGAACAAACATGAATCATACTAATAAATTCCAGGTAGATAATAGAAACATTGAGATAAACCTGCCGATTCTTTATCAGGTTGTAACAAAAAATGGATTAGATAAATTTCAATGCATGATAATATCATTTTATCGTCACAATTGATGGCTGATCAATTATGAACATTTTCAAAAAATTCAAAGTGACGTTCAACCTGAAAAATCCCAGCAAAAAGGACAAGAATAAGGGCGAAAGCGATATTCGGTGTCTCAAGTACAGAATATGTTCCGAATTCACGACAGAGCGTAAGTATAAAATAACAAAATAATTCAATTGTATGTAATCAAGAATATTAGAACACATGACCAGACCTTTAGAGACGGAAAACTTATATTTATATATTTTTTATTTCATATATTTTTTCTTACAGATGTCTTTGATACAAACCCAAGTCATTTACAAGACAAACCTTTCACCCCAACACAATCAAGAAAGTTGCAAACTAAATCACAATCTGAAAATAATATAGCTCTGCAGACGCTCTCATTCGAAACAGTAAAACCCGATAAGGAGGCATTCAAGAACAGTTTATGGCCATCTGACAGCGAAATACAAAACAATGCGAAACTGAAAGAAATTGACACCTCAATTACAATAAATCCAGACATAACAAACACGTCAGAACAAAAACTAGACGAAAATCAAGTAGTAGTAAAACCGAAAAAAGAAAAAGGAATCCTAAAAAATAAAAATGAAAAGGTAGAAATAGTGAAAAGAAACCCGGAAGAAAAACAATTGTATGATGAAGATCATTACGCCAGAACAAACTTTAATGAAGAAGTTACTTATGAACAATATGAGCCAATTGATGACCAACTTGGAGTAGAAGATATTTACTATTTTGAACAGAAACCGAATGAAAATCCTAGCCAATATGTAGTTCATAATAATCGCACTGTTCATTTCACAGAAAGTGACCATGAGTATGAGGTGCCTATCCCAAAACAAGATCAGAGAATAATAGCAAACCCGGTTTACAATTTGACCACACATCCGAAGCTGAATCCAACAATTCAAGGAATAGATGATGAACACGCTAGAAGTATTGGACTGAACAGTTTTGGAAACGCTCAAAAACTCAAATATCCAGGCGATTATAGTATGGAAGCTGCAAGTATATTTTTTGATAATCAAAATGATTACGAGTGCTAATATGGGGCCAAAGGTTTAGGAATAGGTTAAAAAATAATTTTGTATTATTATTCTGTTGTGATATTCACCATAAGGTAAAATGATATTGAGTAAATTTTTAAAATAAACCATTAAATCGTAACCAATATAAAAAAAAATAGCAGTCGAAAAGGGAATATTCGAAAAGGCAGTCAAAATGCTATTTTACTCAAAGTGACGTCACTTAGAAGTATAATCAATCAAGTGCCATGTACAGAAGCGTTTGTTTTTATTGATTAAATCGTTTTCTTTTGTAAAGATCAAAGTGATATAAGTAATTAACTTATTATTACTTACAATAAAGAACTATTTGAGGTTAGAATTGTTTTTCTATGGGGAAATTGAATCTATTCAAGCTCTCTAAACGACGACGGTATGCATTATTTGAGTTTTCAGAGCTTTTTTTGCTTTTGTAATAACATATTTCGCGTCAAATTGATCTACATCGTTCTTAATATCGATGGATATGTCATTAAATTGAACAATATTCTTTTATAGTATAAATTTTTCAATAAGACGCTTCATAACTTTATAAACTTACCTGTGTAGTTTTGCGAGGGGATAATATATACACAATTTTTGATGAAGTTCACAAAATTCTTTATATGTCCTTTGTATTTCCATAGGCGGCCCATTATCTTCCCTATACACTCTCAAGATGTAAACATAGTATTTATCAGGATCATAACGTTTTTTATAATTCACTACTTCAACATGCTTTAGTTGACCTTCAGTTTCCATCCTGAAAAAAATGGTTTTACAGGTTCCAGCCACCCTTTTCAAATTAAATTTTTTTCATGCCAATTCTCTCATTTTATATTTCGTTTTTTACATTGAAGCCCACTTACGTATACGTTTTTGGAACAAACGATAACAAAGAACCATCATTCTGTTCACCAGTAAATTTCAGTTGAGCCAAATTATGAAGGAAGAAGTTAAATTGGGTGAACCAAGATTTTAACGAGCTTTCAATAAGTCGCGCAAAGTATGCTGCTGCTTCAGGGTTAGACATTCTCGGTAGAAGAGCCTTATGCAAATAATTGACAGATTCCGTTGTTACCCCACACATTCCAGATGACATCATCTAAAAAAGATTTAATTCGATTTTTGCGTCATTTTCAAATTAAAATAAACTCACCAAAGTGAATATGTACAATATGAGATTGCCGTTTGCACGGACAATATTGAAGGCTTTACAGCAAAGGTCAACAAACTGATGGAATTTCTCTGTTGGTCTATCGCCTCCATTTATAACATATGCCATATCTGAGGTTAAAACAAACGGAGCACGATCCCTATACAAAAAATAATTATCAATCTTCGAAAAACATTCAAAAGGAATAAGTTTCAACTAACGAATTCTCACTTACCTTTTGAAATTTCCAAACATTTGAGCATCACCTAAGAATTTACCAAAATCTATGTGAAATAGATGTCCAGAGGTTTTCAACATTATATTGTCATTATGCCTATCACAAATACCCAAAATATAGGTTACCACGCAATAACCCGCACAAGAAGCTAAAAAATATAAATATAATACTCTTCTATTAACACTCAAGAATAAAATTGTACCTGTAAAATTTTCAACAGCCCTTCCATATTCTAACTCAGAAGGATTATACTTGGCTAACCATTCGGCAATTGGCTTATCCTTGAAAGATCCTGTGAGACCATGTTCCACTTGTATTTTTCGAAGGGTCTCTGCGTTCTTAACTAACTCAATCATCCCTAAAATATCAATAACTTACAATGATCAAACAATAATCATATGCCCGAAAACTCACCTTTTTTCTTTCCTGTTGGGATACAAATGAAGGATACCATCTTCAAATCTAACCCGTGGTTCAGCCACAACTTATCCATAATTCGTACCATCTGCAATGTTAACATATCCTGCTGAAGATCATCACTAACCTTATAAATGGCAGGTACGATAGATCTGTCCGGGGCCAAAAAATTTATTTTCAGCGGCAGTGCATTAGAGGAAAAATAAGAGCAGGAATGAATATGTACACCAGCAACTCGTAATGTCAAGGAAAGTGGGAGACTGGTTTCACTTTCCTTCAAATTGGTATCAACCGATTGCAGAGCTTGCTGTAAAGTGGCCTGTCTGTGAGAATCTTTGGTTTTCTGCACATTCTCGGCTATATCGTTCAAATTCTGTGAATTAGAAGAATAGGTATCAGTTATCAGCCAGAAATTACAGTTGGTAATAATGGTTTGCAAAAATTAGTTGGTATCATTGACAAATTGCTTACTTTGACTAGAATTTGTTGAGATAAGAAACAATTTCTCAATGCTTCGCCACATATTGCTAGGAGGGCTCTGAGTAACAATTTCATGCGTCTATGATATCTTGATTCTTTTATGTTGACCTGATCTTTTTCATTCATGTCTAAGGTATTATTCTGAAAATATTGTTTTAATAAATCAATAAATATACCAAGTTGAAGATTACAATGTACCTGAGGCAAGGAACCAGGAAGTTTGTGACTAAGTAACCAAAAAAGATAATGTGCAAATCTGGGTGATCTCATACTACGGTCTAACAGAAATTCTGCCAATGTCGAATTTTCATATGTCTCCAATTTTAATGCAACAACTAGTTGTGGAAGATAGTCCACTAAGCCATCTGTACCCATTGTACTTATCCATTTGACAGCACACTTTCGTACTTCTATGTCGGGAAACCTGAAAATTATTTTTCAATCTGAAGATTAAGAATAAGAAGTTCTAGTATATATTATTTGGTGTTGATAATATGTAAGTGTTATATCAAGAAAGCAATGAGTTTTTCTCGCAGTGGTTAGATAATTTTCTACTGATCCATTACCAACACACAATTGGTTTTTCAATAAAATGTCAATAATGTCAGGATAGGTTATGAAAATTTGACAAATGATGCCAAGTTACAGAATATAGGTTGACGTCATTAGAAAAGTATCAGCAAAATATGATCCAGCTGCTGGGTGCACAACAACAAATAAAGTATACGCAAAGCCATAAGGTCAAGCTGCAAAGAAACACCCCTTAAATTTACAATCCAGAACCTACATTTTTGAAATCTCTTGTACTATCAAAACGAAAGTCGTATTTTTGACAGGGCAACTTCTGCCGGGTCCACTAGTGAACGATATGTAAAACATATTTTGCTTTTTATTGACGAATTATGTGTACTATTGCTAATTTATTCTGGATATTCATATTTTACCATCAAAAACCGTATAAGAGTTTTTGGTTAACTCATAGTTATAAAAAATACTTACGTCGGTAATAGTAATTGAAGTGATTGTATTGGAGTCAGTGGTTTCCAAGCATGTAACATTCCATGTAAATCTGACAGGCAAGAGTAGTCCCAAGAATGTGCAGCCAACAACACTTTTGGAAGACAATTAGGAAGATGATACAAGTAATGTCGTTTTTCCCATAAAACCTAGAAACAAAGTCAATTCGTTTTCGGGTTTTGTCCCTCAAAAATCGAAATCCTACTTCTCTTATATCCGGAGGTACTTTTTCCAACATGTCCATTTCATTAATATCCAACAACTGCTCTTGAGTCTGTTGATCCAAACTGTTAAAATCACCCTTCACTACAGAATATTCGGAATCGCCTAAAGAAGGGTACTTTATCACAACAGGGCTATTGATATCGATACCAATTATGGAATGATCTGGATCACAGTTTGAACCTGCAGGTGGCGCAGGACCATATAAGTAATTTGATTCTTTTGGCCAAATTGATAGTAGCATGCTCCCTTGTATCATAAAACTAAAAATGAATTATCAATGAAGACAACGATTCATAGACATCATTTTTTGAAAGCTCATTCTCCATGCAGAGCTCTATATCATTTTGTTGTTGAATGGCCTCAAACGATAAGGTTCAATTCAGTTTGACTGCCCTTAAACATTGTTACTCCCGAACAGAGCGCTATCTGTTAGGGAAACAGGCACTTAAAACACAGTTATTGTTCACTTACCCGTCGTAATCAAAAAGTTGAACAGAAGCCCACCCTATTTCTTCCTGTTTGTATTGAGGCTCATTGGGATCGTTATTTTCCGATTGTTCTTCAGTTCTTCCATATATTACGACCACCAATCTTGATTCTCTTGATAAAGAACTAATGAAGACTTCATCAAAAGTTATCCTTGAAAGTAGAGAATGACCATAAACCACATAAATTAAACAAAACTAGGTATCAAGCAAATTTTTTTGTCTGAGTGGTGCTTGTAACATTTCATGTCATCCTTGGAAAGTAGTGAAAAATAATGATTGAAAGACAGACATTGATTCCGAGTCTACCAAAAGTAGAGCAAACTTGTTATTGTCATTTTAGGGATGAAAAAAATTGTTGGTCTCCAAATTCAAAATTTACTCCCGCAGGCGTTATTTTTCAATGCAATTGTGAAAAATAACATGCGCTACTATTACACTCATTGATATACATCACATTGATGTTGATATGGTTACAATAATAGAGTAGGATGACATAAAAAATTTCAAAAATAAATTGATTGACTTACCATTGATCGAAAACTATTCTAGCTGGCCACGAATGATCCTCTGTTTTGACGCTTGGTAATGAGGGGATACATTTTTTTATAGGTTTTGTGCCATGGTATACTTGAGCAACAGCAAGATAAAAATCATGTTTCCATTCGGCATTCGGTTTATAAATTGCACAGATTCTTATAGTTAGAGGAGTTGATATCTCGTTCACATTCGCAATTGCTAAAATGTTAGGGTTGAAGATTTTAATACTTATACAATGAATATGAATAAAAATTCTCTGATGAGTAATTCATACTAATATAATAAATTAGTATAAAACAACAAAAAAAAGGAAAACGTGTTATCACAGAAAATATTAGCTGTTACTTACGTTCTTTAGGCAATAGGCTGTATTTCAACTTAAAATCCACTCTGAAAGCTGAACAATACATTTCAATCAAACTTATCACAGCCAGTTTAATTTTATTACAGCACTCTACAATTTCATTTGATATACTGCTATTCTGAAAAATAAAAATTGTAACTATTATTGTTTGATTCCTTGATTTCCTTGGCGGAAATGATCATGAATCAAATAAAATAATAATAATAATATGTCTTCATTGATAGTTGACAGAGAAAAAATAATACATCAAATTCACTGAAAAATATGGCAAAGGGCGAGAATCAGTTCACTCCAAGTGAAGTGTCTGCTCTTCCACCTAACCCATATCAGATTTTATCATATATTCAGATTTTAATTCCTAAACTGTTTCTTACAGTTTGTAGTTTCGAAAAACCCTTTGGTGAACGGACTAATAATTGAATAAAATAAAAAATTAAATAATGCTCTCTTCTACATACCGGACAATTGTTGAAAGAAGTACAAGCTGTTGTTAAACCATCTACAGCCTCCATTATATCAATCGTGCAGAGGCTACTCATCAAATTTATCACATATTTAACTGATTGAATAACTTTATTTGGTTGTAAGTCTGGTAATATTGAGGGATTCATATGCGACTCCATTAAAACAGCTTGTTCTTCCAATTTCTTAATTTCACTTTCAAGGAATTCTGAAACCAGAATAAATTGAAATATAGGCTTGTTGTCGATGCACTTCTATTTACCCAACACAATTTTCATGTTGTCATATGTGATATGTAATGTCGGATCGGTTGGTATAACATCTTCGAATAACATATGTTTGTCTCTTTGGTCATCCATTGGCTGGAAAGGTTATCATCCATAAGAAAATTGAATAATTTTGTCAGTTTTTTTAAACTTACCGTTCTTGCAAATGACTTATCAACTTTATTGTCAGGCAATAAAATAAGGAGAACATCTTCCTCCAATTTGATACAATTATGAACATATTCATAGTCTGATAAAAGTGTAGTTGGAGCAAAATACTCATTGTAACCCCAAACTTTCAAAGTATAATTTATTTCGGAGGGAGCTTCTAAATCACATGTTGCTTGAAAGGTTATGTGTTCTATGCTTGAGGTAACTAAAAAAAATATTATTGAGGAAAAATTTAATGCATAATAGAAATAACTGACCATCACATGTAAATATAAATGGTTTATCAAAATCAGCACCATCAAAGTCTGGGTGTATACATATTTTAATACTGGTTCCTTCTACATATTGATAATTTACCATCGGACTTATTACAAAGCCCATATTTGTGTCTGGATCATTGTATCGATATTTATCTGAAATTTTGAAAAAGATATTTATTTTTTCAATGTTTTCATATATTATAGGTTTAAAGGTGTTACATATAGGTTTTTTATATTCTATTATGCGAATGGTGGAATGAAGAAATAATTTTTTTTCCTAAAAAAAAAATTTACTATTTCTATATTTCTGTTACCTTGGATTGTTAGGATCCATACTTTTGATAAGACCTACAGTTATTTTTAACCCAAACTATAACACTATATGTAGTTGGGTCTAACAACAATGTCTAATTAAATAAAGGTACATACATATTTTTTTTTCAGAGAATGGCATTTATTGTGACAATAATAAAACGAGATAAAACTCAAAAAAATTACCTAAAATTTTGTTTTTGAGTTTAACAATACATTGCACTATATAAAAAAAGATAGGTTAATACTCATCCGAATTGAATAGTCAAAATGAAGTTAGTTCAGTATCATCCATAAATGTGTAATTTAATTATTGTTTTTTATAATGATATTCATTATATGATTTTTTTATGTGCCCGAATATTATGGATAAAAGAGGAATAATGAATCTTAATGTAAAATTTGCAGCGTTTTTTTCAAAAATTTACTCTTTTTCTACGAATTATGCAGTGTTTGTAATTCTAATCGCGATGCAAACTTTAAAACAGATTCTCTTCAATATTTTTATTCATTGTGAAGGTTTAATATAAATTAAAAAAAAAGTCGCAACTAACTAACTAACTTTAAATTAAAATAATAATATGATAAAATAATAAGTCATCAACTAAATTTGAGTACTCACTTCTAACATTTTGTACCATCTTGAAAAAAGCTAAGAGATCAGAATCAGCATCTTTAGCAATGGGATCAACTTGTGTTATATTCTCTACTAAACTATCTTTCACCTAAAACCAAGGATTATAAAAAATAAGAGGTGATCAAGCATCAAGTTTAGAGTTACAAAGGGTTGATTTTTTTTCTTCATAACAAAGGATTTGGAGGTGTTTATCTTACCACTGCAATTTTCGTCGTCCTGCTTTTGTCTATTGTTTGAATATGTGTCTGGTTGGATTTTATTGGCGAAGAATACAGACTTTCGGCTTTGTTAACGGCGGCATACATAGGATCGCAAAGACTGTTATTACCAGATCCTGTATAAATGAAATCATATGGATCATATTCATCATAGACGCTATCGCATATGGACGCCGAGTCATCTAAACAAAAACAAAAAAATTACTGTATTTACATAACCACAATAAGGAATTTATATTATTTTCATATATTCTTCATATACCTAGTCAATAGCATAGCTACGCTTGTATCAGGACTAATTACAGAGCTGTAAACCTTGAAGTCATGTTTATGTTTTGTTCATACATTTTTGAAAGATCAATTTGACATTATCTATTATACAAATGACAGAACAGAAAGTGAAATTACAAAAAGCACACCATATCACTGTTATAGACACTCTGATCAAGTTTGAGTTGTGTCACCCTAAACAGATCAAAATTGGTTGGTCAACCTGCATTTTGACATTTCAGAGGGTAGAGTTCGGTTGAATTTCCTATTGATTAAAGGGTTAAACTAGGCCTGAAGACATGGGTATTTCAAGCACGGATCGTCAGGCTCAGAAATGAATACAAAAAAGGCCTAATGTAATAAGTAGTTCACTATTTGTTATTTTGCAGAAGAGAGTATTTCCCAGCCAATAACATTGAAGAATTATTATCCTTTAATAAGTAGATGCGCCATTGATGCATTACAAAGCATTGACTCCATTAGTCCATTCTATAATTAAAAAGAGAAATGTTGAGCCTTCTGTCACGTGACCATGAAAGAGATGATGAAGAAGTTTGAATTTCAACCAATAATAAAATGGTATCAATTGATTGAATTGGTAGAACCAATCAAAAATACTTATATTTTGTCAGCTGGTGCAATTTGTCGCATTCTTATGTTGGAGTCAATTTCATTATACAATACAATTTAATAATACAATACACACTCTATGACCTATCTACATATTATTAGATCAATTATCTGTATCATATTAAAGTTGATTAAATCCCTTAAACCTTAGGCTTAAACTAAGATGAAGAAGATTGCAGATGTCAGAACATCAATAATTCACCTCCAAAAACATTTTGGTGATAACATAGTCATGGTAAACATGGGCTACAACAAAAGGGCAGTCGTCTGCTTTAAAAGCACTGGCCATAAAATGCTGTATGATCATTGGTACAAGGACCAGAAAGGCGATTGAAATATAGATATATCTGGATCCAATTATCGTACAGAGATTGCTCTAATATCAAATTGTAGTAAATTCAGCCTAGTT
Source organism: Harmonia axyridis (assembly GCF_914767665.1). Classification (NCBI taxonomy): domain Eukaryota; kingdom Metazoa; phylum Arthropoda; class Insecta; order Coleoptera; family Coccinellidae; genus Harmonia; species Harmonia axyridis. Next base: position 71,391,872 of record NC_059501.1, read on the forward strand.
TGAAAGATTATAGAGTGACCATACCCTTCATCAGCTAGGATATTGAGCATATCTAAAAAAAAAGGCGGTTTATCCGTTCACACAGATCTTTGCGAATATGATTTCTTACTATTCGTTCAGGTCCTACAAACATGTAAAAATTAACAAGGATTGAACATTTCATGACCACATTATGTATATCTTGACTGGACTGATATACAAATGTCCTGTAATTATTCCCTTGAATAAAGTTTCACTAAGTCTACCATCAGCTAATCCCAGTTTCGAAATATAATATAATTATCAAATAAAAGCTTCTTTATCTACCTGGACATTCTGGACTGATTGTTCTCGACGTATTACTGTAATCATTGGGACAGAGGATTGGATCGAATTCTTGTAGTATGCTGACCCTGACACTATTACTGTCCAGATTCAATGGAGCTAAATCAATCAAATTTTCTATGTTTTTTCTTCTCTGGGCCTTAACATTGGAAGACAATGACGAGGGCAAGGTGATTGGTGGAGGTGTTCGACGTTGGTTCTTTGGCGGAAGAGTAGGCGGAGTCTGTAAAAGTGAGGTTAGTTTTAAATATTTTCAAAGGATCAAATGTTTCATGTATTATACAACAAGTCATACTTAAAACAGAATTTGCTGAACTACAAAGATCATTATTATGTCCTATGCGCATATTAATGATAAGAATTAAAATATAGTAAATGTGCTTTATTGCTATGGCAATTGGGCATCCATCTCATTCCTCACGCAACCTTATAGGTTCAACTGTTTCAAAGCTATAAGAGGAAATTGTAAAATGGCGTGAAATGAAAAGTTCTGATAACTTCTTTATTATTGCTGCTATTAACATAAAACCAAAACATCCTACTGGCACTTTTTTAGTAGAATCTATTGGTTCATCGATTTATTTTTCATTTTATAATAGAAGTTATAATACAAACTTACGTTTTTTGAATGTAAACCATAACAATTTCTATAACAAATAAAATCTCTTAATTTTTCTTTTTCAATAATATAAATAACATGATACATTGATTTCTAATAAAACTATAAAAATCATCAGGAGTTCCAGTTTCACACAGCAAACCAGCCTAATGCCTATCTATAATAAATAAATAAATATATGTGAACTTCAGATCATTAAAATACTCGATGGTCACCAAGGTCTCCCGATTCAACATCGTCAGATTTTTTCCATTGATCACATTTAAAGAACAACATTTATCAATTTGAACATGTCAATATGTAAATCTAAAAAATTTAACGGTGTTAAATCCTAAAACCTTGATGATCACCGAATATACAGGGTGGCCACTTTTTCAATGGGATTGTATTGGTAACTTTTAAACCATAAGAGTTAGAAGGTCGGTCAAATGGAGAAAAAGTTGCATGCATAGAAGCATTATCAGGCAGTTCAAACAAATCGAGATTATCAGGGCCGGTTATGGAGATATCATAAGAAAAGTAAATTATGTCATTTTGATTTTTCTTTTTTTCCCACACTATTTCAAATATTATCAAAAAATGTTACAGGAATTTTTTATTTGACAGTAAATTATCCTCAATTTGACGTAATCAGATTTCGTATCCAACGTTTCGTACTCTCTGGGCCACCCTCAACCTCTTTTTTTTCAATACGGACCTGCATATTTTATGACATTTTTCGAAATAACTTTTAACGCTGAATTCAACGATATATCATGCAATGTCATTCAAAGTTGATTTTCAGGTGATTTTGACCCTCATCCAAATTTAATGGTGTGTATGTAAGAAAAAACAAGTCTATTAACGATATCAATGTTCTGACCCAAATTCAATCGAACCCAGAAAAAAATCGAGAACTCTGGACAGTGAATGGAATTTTTCAAAAACTGCTGTTAATAAAATAGTCAAGAGACGCGAATACAATGATTTTAAATTTGAATACCAAGCTTTGCAAAAATTATATCGTAATGATCTCAGAATAAAGTTCAATTCTGTAATTTGTTTCAATGGAACAAATGAGAAATACAACAGATACCTCGCGAGAAAATTGAGAATGTTTTGGAAGGTATTCAAGGGAGACCAAACGAGCAAATGTATAAGAAGTATGGGTTCCAGAACAGTAAAGTGCATTTTACAAAATGGTGGACATTTCGAACACTGACTTCATTAATTTTCATTTACTTTTGAATAATCATTTGATTGTTCTTTCATTAAATGATACTTTCGTTTAATTATTATGAATTGAAATATTTAAATGATTATTATAAAAGAAGAACCAAGAAACCAGTATACTGGTTTCTTGCTTTGATGCTAATATGTTTCATTTAGTTCAAGATGGGTAAGTTGATTTTCTTATAGAAATTTATTGCATATTGCATGTTGTTAATTAAACTAAATGAAGGTAATACAGATCCGACCCAAAGAAAATTGGATAAGGGTCAAAATCACCTGAAAATCTACTTTGAATGATATTGTATGATATATTGTTGAATTCAGCGTTAAAAGTCATTTCGAAAAATGTCATAAAATATGCAGGTCCGTATTGAAAAAAATGAGGTTGAGGGTGGCCCAGAGAGTACGAAACGTTGTATACGAAATCTGATTACGTCAAATTGAGGATAATTTACTGTCGAATAAAAAATTCCTGTAACATTTTTTGATAATATTTGAAATGAAGTGGGAAAAAAAGAAAAATCAAAATGACAAAATTTACTTTTCTTATGATATCTCAATAACTGGCCCTGATAATCTCGATTTGTTTGAACTGCTTGATAATGCTTCTATGCATGCAACTTTTTCTCCATTTGACCGACCTTCTAACTCTTATGGTTTAAAAGTTACCAATACAATCCCATTAAAAAAGTGGCCACCCTGTATAAATTTATCTGAAGTTCACACATTATTATGTGTATGTGTATTTTATTGAGCAAAAAATACTAAGCCTGTTTAGTCTATTCATATATGAATGTGTGATGTATATAATTAATAATTATAATGACTCTGGTATTGAAACTTGAATATAATACTAGGGGCAAAACTTATTTAAGTGCTGAAAAAACAACTAATACCTATATACAGAAAAATGTTACACATTTCATACTAACAATCTGGAATAAATTACCTAAAAATTTTAAAAGTAGGCACATTGTAGCACAAAAGAAGTCTTTAAAATCTTTTTTAATTAGAAAATGTTATTACAGTGTAAAAGACTTCATGAATGATGAAAAATTTAATGAACTTTAAAATAGTTAATGTAGGTTAGGTTATTGGGGTATTTGTTGGGGGTATAGTTGGGTAGTTATAGGTGCATATATATTTTGTATTTTTTTATTGTAACGTGATCTACATCTGTGGAGATATAAGGGATCAAATAAAATGGATTATTATTATAGATAGGCCATTGGTTGGTTTGCCGTGAGAAACTGGAGCTTTTGGTGATATTTTTAGTTTGATAAGACATTTATTTATCCGGCTATATATTTTCGGAAGGAAAAAAATATTTTATTCGTTAGAGAAATTCTTAAAAATTTTCAAAAAAACACAAGTTTGAATTATAACTTCAAAATACAAATAATTGGCAATAAAAATAAATTATTACACCAATGGATTCTACTAAAAAAAGTGCCTGCAGGATGTTTTTGTTTCATGTTGATAGCACTAATAATAATGAAGTTATGAGAACTTTCCATTTCACGCCATTTTTCTCATTTCAAATTTTCTCTTATAGCTTGAAAACAGTTGAGTCTAGAAGATAGCAGTTTTCACCAAATCAATTCTCTCAAAAATCGAACCCGAAAATGTGTCATTCTTTTTTTTCTAGTTCAAAGGGATTCGGAGATCCCCTCATTAGACAACGAATTTGAGACACCCGATACAGTGCTTTTTTTGAGTTTTTCTCACCCTAAAATTCAATTTTCATTTGGAATCAATCGTTTTCAGCCGAAGACATTCTCTACGCAAATACAACAGACAACTCTTGAAATTGCCTTAAAAATGTTTCAATTATATGATTATTCACTGGCTTATTAATTGATGTTTATTATTTCGAAAGCGCCCTCCTTCAAAAATGATTAATTTGGATGATTAATAAATATTTTGTGATTTATTGTTCCGGTAGTTTTTCAAAATAGTGGTATTTAATAATTTTTTTAAATTGTTAAACAACCAGATTCTTTACGAAAGCGTCCACATTTTTTTTTTAATGTCATCTGTTGTGGGAAATAACGAAATTTCGAGATTTCCGAACGAAGATAAAATCATAGAATTGAATAAATCGCAGCAAACAAAACCAATACTAGTATCAAAAGAGACGATACGACATTTTTCGCATTCCACAACACCTACAGCCACCTATCGGCGAAAACCTAGCATTAACGCTCGATTAATTTCTTATCACAGGAGACATTAAAGGTATATCAGTCAATAAAATAACCTAATGAAAAATGAGATACTTTCCGACTGTGGCACAGTGTAAGATCTCTTCGTCCTACACGACAAATTTCCCATTGCTACATCATGCTTGAAACCTGCAGGCATTTCAACGAAAAAACACTTCTGAACTGATACACGGACAGGTATTCGGACGATAACTCTTCCTAACAGCTCCAGAAAGTGAGTAATGTATCAAAATTACTGTATCGCAGTAGGAAACATTATCGGTTCGAGTTTTAACGGAGCACGGAGTTAGTTGTTGAGGTAAGAAACATAGCAGGACGATTGTTGTTAAACGAGGAAAAATTCGATCTCGCTACGTTTGTACGTTTGTGTCGACGTTTTTGAACCTCTTTTCTTACTGGGAACACTTTCGAGCAGAAGATTATATTCCTTTTAGGTTTAGTATTTCCACTAACAAAATCTCGGAATCGTGCTGGGACCGTATTCTCGACAAGTGATCTTTCAAAACGTATACGTTCTTTCAGTGCTAATTACACTGAATGAACGTATACATTTTGAAAGATCACTTGTCGAGAATACGGTCCCTGGCATAAATGTTTCCTGAAATGTTCACAGTACTGGAATGTGTGCAATTTTACACAATGGTTTGTTACTTATCTCACAGAATATTTCGACTCATTAAAAAAAAAAACACTAAATTATTATAATTCCACGGAACTCATCCCTGGGGTTATTTATTCAGGATAACTAATAATACAGGGTGATTCACCGCGATGGCCTACTATTAGACGTTTATGGAAAGCTAATTATAATTTTCTGCTGAAAATTTGCGTTTTGGGGTTTGAGAGAATTATTTTCTATAAAATATTTTCAGATCTCTACAACTTCCGGTTATACCAGAAACAGACCACTACTACCTTATTTCGAATGGTACACCCAGTATATTATTGCATCATCAGATAACCTTTTTGATGACAATTTCAACAATATGCCTTACCTTTGGTATAATCTCAACGGTTCATGAGTTAATGCGATTCTTATGAAAAAATGGTGGCGACCAGGACTCATAAAAAGTTTTTTTTCTAAAAACCTTTATAATTTTCTATTCTGTAAATACGTAGCATTATGAGACTGCTTGCGGTTTGGACCAAAAATGCACAGGGTGTTTATTAGAAGATCATGAACTTGAACGACTCATATTCATCAAAATTCAAAATTTTCAAATTACAACCTATATTTTTTATTATTTCAATCAATTCTGCGTATAAATAGAGGAGGGGTTTCTCGAGCAAACCCTATAGCTAAAATGAACACTAAGAGTTTTCGAGGAAGAACTTCAAATGAGAAAAAACCGCAATTTCCAACTTTGTGGTCTATGACTTCCGGAAAACACAGAAAGAAACGCCACTATTTTTTTCATAAGAATTCCATTAACTCATGAACCGTTGAGTTATGGTTTATTGCTGAAATTGTCATAAAAAAACTATCTAATGATGCAATAATATACTGGGTGTAAAATAAGAAAGTAGTAGTCTGTTTCGGGTATAACCGGAAGTTGTAGAGATCTGAAAATATTTTAGGGAGAAAGATCAATGTCTATAAAACCCCAACATGCAAATTTCTTCTTCTTCTTCTTCTTAATTTAGCACAAAATTATGAGTAGTTTTCCATAAACGTTCAATAGGCCATCGGGGTCAATCACCATGTATATTCAAATTTTCCTGAAAAGCTATGCGACAAATTTTTCAAATCGTTAAAAATTGTTCAGTGATATATTTATTCATTTAATTGAATTATATATCATTCAACAGCCTAGGCCAATTTAAGAATGGCAATAAAAATTTACAAAAACAAAGGACCCTAACTAAATGTAAACACAACGGCCAAGTTAGGGGAACGGACAAAATCAAAACGAAGTTTGCAGTAAAAAAAGTAAGGTGTTATTCATAATACCCTGTGGAGGGATAGATCAAGGGAGACTAATGCATGGCCACCTCGTTCTCCAGATCTCAATCCCTTATATTTTTATTTATGGCGACATATGGAGCAGTTTGCTATCAAGTTGAAAATTCATCTCATCGATAAAAATTATACTCGATAGAATTCAAGATGCAGTAAACAATTAGACTCGTCCCAAATCTGATTCGCCGAGTAACATAACCTTTAGTTCGTCGATGTGAGGCTCGAAATCAAGCCGAACATTTTGTATTGTTCATTATTAAGGAAGTTTGAAACAAAGTTTGAAGTTCAAACATATTTCTGACTTAAACAAGAAATTTTTTATTCAAAATTCTAGGAACTTCTAAACATAAACGAATCGGACCTATAGGTTCATATGGAAAAAAAAATCAGAATGACTGCAGCTATCAATTGGCAAAGTTTGCCATGAAGTTTGTAGAACACCCTGTATATTACCATTTAGATTTTTCAAATTAATGTACAGGGTGTGCAAATAAGCGAGGTAAGCGGCTAGATCTCAGGGTCCACTCATCGTAGAGACTCGCGGTAAAAAATTTTACCACTAAAGTTTACAAGAAATCAAACTGGAAATTGTTTTGAAGTTCATACCTCTACCGCTAGGGGGCGTAATAGCTATCGTCGAGTAGAAAAATGAATTTTACTCGAAAATGTTTCATATGAAGTATAAGAAAAAATATCATCACTGTAATCCTTGTAAAATTCTCTATCTTTTTGAATTGTCACTTTCGATTTTACGACATCAAATATGGGTAGGTGAAAGGGAAACGTCTGACTGATTGAAGTGCCTGTAAGTGACTGAAGTGAAGTCATAAGCTTTTGAGCGTTTGGCTCAACATTTTTGAGCAAATTAGATCTCGTCTGAAAGATAATATCTTGTTGATTGAGGACAAAATATACTCATGATAAATTTGTTTTTGATGCTTTCGATATTTGGCCAGCCTGTACATTCTTCGTAAGTATTAATAAATAGGGATATTTTGCTACCAAGTCCACCGAATGTTGAAGGAAAATTTCGATAACTTATGGTTGTGGTATTTTAAATAATATTTTTATATTTTATTATATTATAGGTTTCAGGACTTCTGCGTGATAGAATAAATTATAAATTTTTAGTGTTTTCCATTGTCAAGTCTATAAACAAAACTTTATACATCAATTAATCAGTTTTATCGCCATCCTTATCACAAAAATCGCTTAATTATCTAAACTCACCCAATTCACAATGAAAATTTTTTGCACGACTCAAATTCAAAGATGCCAGAGCGGCTAAGAGAGATGTGACGAAAAACGCATTTAAGCAGGTTATCGCTAATAAAATTACTCGAATTGAGAAATATTTCGTATACTAAGATAACACGTGTCAACTGATAGCAGGTAATCTGATATTTCCTTAAATATTTATAGGTTGTCGATCTATTTACTTTTATGAATAGAAGTGTAGTTTAGAAATGATTCAATCGAATTAATATTAAGAAAAATAAGGAAAGTACTGAAGTGAAGCCATAAGCTTTTGAGCGTTCGTTCATTCATGCGCCAATTGCACTATTGTAGTCTACACAACTCTATATATGTGGTTTACAATTGTAGATGCAATTGGCACATGAATGAACTAGCCTTAAAAGTTTTTGACTTCACATTAGTTCTTTCCTCATTGTTTCTTTTAGATATTCTTCCTGAATTTTTTATGATTTTTATGACGATGACGATATGTCTGCACGAAATTTTGCAAGAGGCTTGACGTTGTTACTTGTTGTTACAACGAGATCAAATCGGTGGTTTTTTGATATTTAACTTGAATTTTCTATGTTTTTGATGAGCTATCAATACGAAATTTGAACGAATCTATATATGCTTATTATAATGGTCGAATAATAAGTATATAGCACATTGAGAGATGAGAGAAAGGAATTGACTCTAACAGAAAGATGCGATGCACGATGTTTACACCTAGTGACCCAAGTCTCAACCAACCGATATTTTGATTGGTTGAACATATTAAACTAATCGATCATTGAACCCTTTAAAATCTCGTGGTTTAGCTTCCCTTGTCATTGGTTAAAGGTCAATTATCTCGATCCTCTACTCCAAGGACTATATATTAGACAGGTTGCCCCGTAACTATCAACTTGGGGAATGGGGATACCGGGTGACGTCACGAATGGTTGACGCTGATTGGTTGAAAGTTACAGAGCAACGTTCAATGTAAAGACCTTGGCCCATGGCCAAGGTTTATAGATTTAGACAGGTTGTCTCGTAACTTTCAACCAATCAGCGTCAACCATTCGTGACGTCACTCGGTTGACACATTCAAATAAATAACATTTGATTGTAATTAAATCGTGGGTTTTCACGGATTTTCTTATTAGTTTGACCGCGTATATTGGCGATTGGCCCATGGCGATATGGATCATGGATGACGCGTTATCCACACTCCACACTCTTTAACCTAAGTTAACCTAAGACAACCTGTGTAAATCTATAAACCTTGCCTCTACCTCAGGTGGTCACGTGACCCATAGCTCAATCTTTCTCTTTCTAATGTTGGAGTCAATGCTCAGCAATGTATTATTAGATCTTTGGCGTTCTATAAATACTATTCATACATATGAAATATTAACTCTGTCGGATTGGGAATCACGAAACTATTGAGTATTTAGGTCTACTTGAATTTTCTGTGGTTCTGATGATCTTATCAACTTGAAATTTTGAATAGAACATAATCCCACTAGCGGTTCCCTAAATCACCTAGATATGAAATAAAACTTTTCCGTTTAGTGCAAAATTTCTTGTTGATCGCATAACCAGGGCCATATTGAATTCAAGAGGATAATCAAAAAAATTATCCAATAACTCCGTGACCACAGAACCGTAGAACTTGAGTTTTCGAAAGTTGATATGAAATAACAATTTTCTGCTTCCAGCGTTATTTCAGAACATTAAATTAAAATATCAAAAAAAAAAAAGAGGAAAGCACTGAGTGAATTCATGCTTTTGAGCTTTTGATCATTAACTGTATAAAGATTATAAGTGGTCTTCAAGGGTTCGATTGACATTTACATTGAATTTTCTAGCACTTTGTGAAACTTTCTACAAGCTAGAGCTTATGTGGGCTAGGATGAAAGGAACATAACAGCTTATGCACAGCACTCAACAGTTAAATAATACCTCAGAGTCCAAATATTTCTTCCCTGACCCGTGGATGCAACCCCATAATTTGTTGATGCAAAGCAGATGGCTGTGCTCAACAAACTCATTTACATATTTTTTATTATAACTATACATGCAAAAGAAGAAAAGAAGCTTCTAAAGATATCAAACAAAAACAAAGTTGCATAGGTTTCCAAAAAGCCTGCATACAGGTTATTGAAATTAAAAGAAAATCAATAATTCATATTTATTTAAAAAGAGATTTTGTAAATTCTACCTAAAAGCAATTACACCGGCGAGCTAAAACTACATTTCTCATTTTTATAGCAAACTTAGTCTCAAATAAATAGCCCACATGAAATACATTTTAAATAACTATGTTCATTCAAACAGACTTGTTGCATCAAAACCTTAATCGATCAATCAACTTGTTGATTTAAATTTAAATTCTATGCTATAAATGTTTTATGAAATCCACAATTCATGTTTTTTTCTGGAAATATCAGCAAATGCAAATGTTTCAAACTAGGGGACTGAGAAAATCATATTTCTTTTGAAACCAGTTATTTTACATTTTTATTGACAACTTTTTGTTCATTCATCTCTTAGAACCACAAAAATTATAAAAATTACTGTTCTTCTAATTTTTGTGGATATAAACCAAAATCTAAACCTACTGAATTCGGCTTTTTTCACTTACCGAATCCGTTACTTCTTTTGCTTCATCAGACATTACATGTGGGAACACCTGAGAGGATTGTGATGGACTTTGAAACTGAGATCCAGAAGGTATGTTCAGAGTTGGAGTCAATACATTCTGTTGATATCTATTCTGTTGAGGAAACGGTGTAATACTGAGCACATTTGAAGGTTGGATATGGTTGCCGCCCACAATTTTATCACTTTGTAAGAAGATATTACTGCTATTTCCAGAATAATAAGGAGGCTGTCTCAATGTATGGGGTGTATTGTTTTGTTGTCCTGATATATAACCTTGGTAAGATTGATAAAATAGTGTTCGCTGGGGATTATTTAGGGAAGTAATTGTATTGATATTTGCCACTGGAGCAGGGGAATACGTTGTTTGGGACATACTGCCTGGAGTGGATATGTTGTGATTATATCTGAAAAAGTTGTATATTGTATTATATCCTCCACTTCATTCCCTTCTTCATAATTAACCTATTCAAATTTGTTTGCATTATTAAACATATTGGCTACAGGGAAAAAATATTGAATGATTGATCATTTCTTCAATTAGATGTGAGGAATTCAAAATTGTCAGTATACCAATCTCAATCACTCATAGTTTTTGTAGTTGTTTAACTGATTGATGAACCTCAATTTATTGGTAAAAACACTGAAATGAATTATTGTAAGGAAAAACTATAACTCACTGTTGCAAGCTACATATATCCAAAAGGTTAGAAGATTTAGATGGGGGACTAGAGAAGGATATCAGATCTGGCATATCACAACTGGAAGCGCTACTACTTTTTCGTTGAGAAGATGGTGGTGGTGCTAGCAATGAATTATTTTGATTGGACAGAGAACTTCCTGGTCTGGGTCTGGATTTACTTGGTTGCCTGTCAGAATCGGTTTCAGACATGGAAGCAGCTCTATTCACTACAATGTAATTTCAAACATGTCATCTTTAGAGAACTTGAATCTATCATTTATCCCTACCTGGTACATTTTTAGGAGTCTTAGAAATAATTTTACTTTTTTCTTGTAACAATTTATTCTGTCTGAATTGTTCTAGTGCTAGAGACTCCAAACTTAATGCTTGTGCCCTTTCCAAATCCTCTTGGTACTTCTTATCCCAATCAATTTGATTAGCCATATTTAACAATTTCAAGGATGAAAGGATAAAATATAATTTTAAAATTTCAAAGGCTCCCAATCAAAAATAATCATGTTTATATTATGTATAGAAATTTGTACATTGTTATCATTTCGACAGTAACCTCAAATTAATTGACAACTTCAAAGTGACACTAAGGGCATACGTACCGTAAATTGGAGCCTACCTTACCGGTGCGCCCTCTAGAATCGAATCATAAAAAGTATATCTGAATCATAGACCTATAATAACATGGACTAAGTGTTAGAGAGAGACCATTGATATCGGTGTATTGTGACAAGGATGAAAGTTTAAAGGCAAAACATTGGATTTCTGAACTAATTGTATGTGTTTTCTTGTGGTGATTTTTCATTTTTAAACAATTTATTGAGTGTTTGTTGGTGTTCTGGTGCTTATTTTTGAACTAATAAACAATTTCAAATATGCCTTCTTCGTGTGCTTCTTATAATTGTGTTGTGAGATTCAAAAAAGAGTCGGGAGTGAAATTTCATAGGTAAGTAAACATGAAGTAATATATCATTTATTTTCTTGAATATTTTCACAGGTTTCCGAAAAATGAAGTGCTGAAACAGAAATGGGTCATGGCAATGAGGAGGAAAGACTACAAACCTTCTGCCACAGCCGTAATTTGTAGCCATCACTTTAAAACTGAGGACTATTATATAAATGACTATGGAACGAAAAAGTTGAAGAAAGGAGCTATACCATCGGTTTTTAATTTTCCAAATCATCTTGTCAAGAAAGAAAATACAAGGAGAAAGTTGATTAAAGATTTCACTGAAAGTAAGTTGTTGCTGTATCCTTCAAATTGAAAAAAATTATTTTTGTTTTTAAGTTTAGGAACCCAAAAAGAATAAGTGTTAGGTATATATAGTTATGAGCATGTGGGATATCATAGTTCCTTGATTTGCTATGAATTTTTTTCTGAAATTCATTATTATTTATTATTAACATACAGAGTGTATCGCTGTAATCATAGCCACTCTCTTGTCGAACTGCTTTGTAATTCTATATTTGTAAAGGTCATGTATATGCTATTCAATGGAATATACTGTTCAAATAGTTATATTTTTATGCCTTTCTGATTATTTGCAACTTTGCTTTTTACCATTTGATGTAAACATTCATATTTTTTTTTTCATTTAATGTATTCCAGATACTTCTCCCGTATCTACTGTTCCTAATATTCCAAACTCGAACTTGACTTCTACCGAAGGTTCTGGAATAATTCATGTTGAAGAACAACTTCATATTCCCTCTACCTCTATCACCACTGTTAGACACGAATTAACTCCTCTCAAATCTGAGACAAATATAAGAAAAAGGTAAATAAACAAAAATTTGAAATTTCATGTATGTAAATATTTTTCATTCTTTTCAGAAAGAGAAATCCTGTTAATGTGGGAGATTTCGAAGAAAAAGATCTTGAATGTCCAAGAAAACAGAATAAATATTGGAATATTTCCCAGACAGTAATAAAGAAATACAGGAAAACAAACAAATATCTCCACTGCAAATTACACAGGAGAAATAAAAAAATTACTGATCTCAATAGTCTGCTTGATGAGCTAAAAAGCAGACATCATATTTCTTCTGAAACATCAATAATACTGAAGGTATTTAGTATTGAGGAATGCGGTATTGTATAATTGTAGTTCAACAAATTTTTAAAGCATGAAAAAGAAGAAGAGAATATACATATTTTTTTTTAGCTTTCTTGCTTCTTTGAATGAGGTCTTTTTGGTCTATTATTTCAAATAATGAACTTTTGGACTCCCTCAAGGAAATATATAATTCAAAACCTCTTAATTTCATAGTTAATGTTTCAGAATAAAAAAGACTTGTATGCCTGGCGTCCAGAGGATTTCCCATCAACTATAAGAGCTATTTGCATGAAATTAGATGAAAAAATCAGCTGCTATACATCATTAATTCTTTTAGAACCTGTTGTGAAACAGGTTTTATGTATGGTAGTGACCAAAAATTCAAGAATTTGAACAAATTTATTTCTTGGAAACTTGACAATCATATATTTTTCCGATATAATAATAATCATATTTATCGGTTTTATAACGTCTTTCATTGTCCAATGCCTAATTTTCATTTTCATTCTTCTGACGATCATACAATTATGACAATGACAACAAATTTTGCTACAATGATACTGAATACAAGGAAGTCCTAGCTCTCATAGCATTGGTTTTTTCTTCAATAATTTTATTTGGATTTTGGAAGTAATTATCCTGCATTTGAATAAGATGATTATTATAATTTTTTATGACGAAAGAGGAAATAATAAACCAAAGTAGGAAATTTGCAGTGCTTTCTTTAAATTTTATTAGCTTGCATTTTTTATTGTTATTCTTAATTTTTATTATTCTGCATGATGGAATGTTCTGAAGGTAATTGCCGGCCTAATTTGGAAGGAAGAAAAACATATTTATTTTCAGAGGCCATAAGAGTTCTGATTTTTTATTTATACAAAAGATTAAATTAATTTTGATTTCCTATAGGAATGTGTTCCGGAAGCAGAAAAGCAACTCCTTTCTAGGCAGTTGGAAGGTAGAAAAGGAAAATTTCCTCCAGAGTTGAGAAGTTTCGCTCTCACTCTCAATTTTTATTCCTCATCTGCCTACAATTATATTAGAACCACTTTTGGAAAGGATTCGCTGCCACATCCTCAAACATTATTAAAATGGTGCAGTTCAGTTGATGGCTCACCGGGGTATACAGTAGAGGCTATAAGAGCTGTCAAAATCAGGGTTGAGGTAGAAAAAAAGAAGGGGAAACAATTGCTAGCTGGATTGGTAATGGACGAAATGTCGATCAAAGAGCATGTGGAATGGACAGGATCGAGGCATGTAGGATATATTAATTTTGGAACGGGAATTGAAGATAGCGATGGCATTCCTAGGGCCAAAAATGCACTAGTGTTTATGCTTGTTGCATTAAATGCTCGATGGAAAGTTCCCATTGCTTATTTTTTAATTGATGCTCTAACTGCTGAACAAAAAGCAAATCTAGTAAAAGGTTGCTTGATACAATTGGAAGACACAGGAGTTATTATAAAGAGTTTGACATTTGATGGAATAACTTCAAATATGTCCATGTGCAGTATTCTAGGAGCAAATTTGAGCTGGCCAGACATAAAGCCATATTTTCTGCATCCCATTAAACGTCATAAAATTCATGTAATTCTGGATCCCTGCCATATGGTTAAATTATGCCGTAACACTCTTGGTGATTGGGGCTTTTTTTACAATGAAGAAAATGAAAAAATTAATTTTAATTTTTTCTCAGAACTGGTCAAACTTCAAAACCAATCTGGACTTCATGCAGCTACTAAGATTCGGAACAGGCATTTAAATTACCAAAAAGAAAAAATGAAAGTAAAATTAGCAGTGGAAATGTTTAGTTCAAGTGTTGCTGATGCTCTAGAATATTGTAATAAGGATTTACATATTCCACAATTCCAAGGATGTCAACCCCTTGTTGATTATTGCAGAAAAATGAACACTATTTTTGATATTTTGAACAGTAGGAATTTTTTAAACAAAATCATATCCAAGAAACCTCTATGCATAGAGAATGAAAATTTCATAAAAGAAACCATAGAAAGTTCTATAAAATATTTGAGTTGTATCAAGGATAAAACAGGAAATTTGATCATTAATTCTCGAAGGAAAACAGGCTTCATTGGTCTAATAATTTGTTTAATCAGTGTCCGAAATATATTCGATGATCTAATAAAAACAAAAAAATTAAAATTCCTTTGTACTTACAAACTGAGTCAAGACCATATAGAAATGTTTTTTTCTATAATGAGATCTCGAGGAGGTTTCAACAATAATCCCACAGCAAAACAGTTTGAAGGGGCTTATAAAAGGGTCTTGATTCATTGTGAATTAGTGTCACCAGAAAGTGCAAATTGCTTGGCACAAGATAAAACAAGCATTTTAAATGTTACATCTTCCACCTATATGATGAACACAAATTCATTAGATTCATTGAATGTTGATGATCTTGAAGTCAATGATTTTAACACATATTTACCATTTAAAGAAATTTCAAATTGTGCTTATTTTGCCGATATAATTGAATATATTGCTGGATTCATAAGTAAAAGGATGATGAGGCTTATTAATTGCAATATTTGTGCTAAATCACTCACTTCTGCCAATACAGCCTCAGCACTTTTAATAAGAAAAAATAGAGGAGGGCTGTGTAAACCTTCTTCGGATGTTGTAAAAATATGTATAATGGCAGAAAGTGTAATAAAAACAATGAGTAACTTTTCTGAGGCTAACATAATAAATAAAATGATAATGCTTTGTCTAAGAAAAATAAACTTGAATAAAATCTTTACAGAGCTCACTGAGCACTCAATGGAGCAAGACCCACTTCAAGGTCATAACTTACAATTAGTTAAATTAATTTTGAAAAATTATCTAACCATACGTCTCCATCATATTAATAACACGTCCAATGAAGTTGAGTCAAGGATAAGAAGTACATTGACAAAAATAATTCATTTTAAACATCAATAACAGTTTCATGATAAGGGTTTGAAATAACAAATTTTGTATATGTGGTTATCATAGAGATCTATATTAATTTCATAAAATGGGTTATTTCGAATCCTTATTACTATTATGAAACTGTTATTGTATTGTATATTTCACCTGAATATTACACACCTTTTGCCTGTAACTTCGTCTGCAGGAAGGATTTTATAATATGTCTAGATTTTGCAATTGAGGATCTCTCTATGAATAAATATGTTTAATTAATTCTCATGTTTTATACATTTTTAATACTTTCATATAATAAACACGTACGTATTACTATTTTATTAATTTTTAATACCTTCATATCTATTACACCTTTATTAATTCTTGTAATCAGAAGTATAAGTGTTCTTCAGACAGATAATAGCTATCATGCGACAATTGTACCTATATGACGGGAATCTTAATATAAAAAGGATTTTATTTAATTCAGGGATTTTTGATGTTTTAATCTCTGTTCCTTTGCCTAATCTAATTATGCTTGATGACATTCATGAAAGTATAGTATGAGTTTTTCCTTCAACTACCAACCTTTATAAATACCTTTGTTTATTATTTCTAATAATGAATCTTTGGTATTCTATGAGAAAAAAAAATCAACCCGTTTACGTGTTGAATACAAAAATTTGTCTTTCCATCTATATCTAGAAACTATAAAAACAAAAATTGTTATCTATATCGCATTTACCCTCCTGGTTCAAGAACACGATCCAAAAATTTTAAAAGCTAAAAATTAAAGAAACAAATTCAATAATCTTCTCAAAAATCTCTCGAAAACTTGACAAACAATTATGATATTGAGGACATGTGTACCTTTTACAATGATAATGAATACCCTTCTTAGATCCGGAGTTTTGAATTTTTCATCATTCTAGATTCGAAACAAATATGCCCGGATTCGAATCCGTCCGCCAGATATATTTATCATATTTTTTTATATTGATATTTATTTTATATTTTTTTATTTTGTCAAAAAAAAATAATAAAGCATCGTATAATATTTGAAGTAACTTTTTACACCAAAAGACAAAAGGAAAATGTATATTGAAATGAAAAAGACTTTCCTATAATAAAGTCCGCCCCCTTCAATAGGAAAAAAAACAATACTATTCATCCCCAATAACACTCAGTTTATTTTTCAAAAATGTTCAAGCCATTTCGTTCTACAGGCAACAGATATCAAATTTTAAAAATTTCATAAATGCTCTTTTTGTAGGTGTTATTTATTAATCACAAATTTTTAAATGTCTAAGGTTCCTACACTTGTAGCTATATGATATCGAATATAAATTTAATTATCTATTATATTGTTCATATACTGAACCCCCTGAAAACTCAAGAATAGAAATAAAAAATATTTTCTATCAGATCGAACACTCAATTAAATTCGCTTTTCTTTTGAAGAAATTTGAAATATTATAAAAATATGTCCCTAAACATTACCAAATGTGTTTCATTTAGCTATTTCAATAATCAACTCATGCGAAAAACTCAATATTTCTCCAAAAAAAAATTAAAAACGCGCTATTCCAATAGCCATATCAAGCTCTTTCAATTCTAATTCCATCCGAATAACTCAATATTTCTCATTGAAAAAATTAAAAACACTTTATTCCCATAGCCATTTAGCTATTTCAATAATCAACTCATGCGAAAAACTCAATATTTCTCCAAAAAAAAAATTAAAACGCGCTATTCCCTTAGTAAATTCGCGTTTTCTGCCTTTCTACTTCCTTCCTTCACAACACCTCTCTCTCTTCGATAGTCCGCAGAGCGCAGTGAGTAGAAGCCACGTGAGGCTTGGTCCATGTTATTATAGGTCTATGATCTGAATAATAATAATAGCCCACAGGTGCTATTACCCGTAATTGGTGCGTTATTTATATACACAAAATATGTATTTTATTATTCCCTATAAACGTATAATAAAATTAGATACACATAAAAACGTTTTTATTGAAAAATGAGTTAAAGAAAAGTAAAATATAGATATACAATCCAAAAAAAAAAAAAAGTGAAAAATAGAAACAATAACAATAAACATTTATCACAATCTTTGATAAAATGAAAGATACAATCAACATGATTTTTTTCCATATAAATCCTTGATATCTGCAACTTAATTACAACTAGACGACTAGATTATCATGTTTGAAGGTATTTTACTAAAAAACGAAATATTCAGATCTCCAAAAAACGTTATCTTCATAAATATTTTCTTTTTCAATAACCTCACTATTCCCTTGTAAATTCCAGAATAATTTTGAAACATCAATATAAATCCTCGTACACCAATAGCTAGCAAAATTTCAATATTGATATCGCCATGGAATAAGCTTCCTTTAGAATTCTTTATGATTAGCATTGTTTTTTCTGAATACTTTTTAATGATTCTTATTATTCTATCACTTAGATTAGACTGATTGGAGCAAAATTCTTTATGATAATTTTTTAACTCCATAAAAGCACAATGAAATTTCATAGCTAAATAAATCATGCTTTGAAAATATATTTTCAAAATTGTTTCTTCATTATTATAGTGAGTGCTAAAAATAACTTTGCTGAAGTAAAAACTGGCAGAGCTAAATTTCATAACATTTGTCAAGTATGTTCCTGGAGAACTGTAAAGATTATCATTCCATAACTTTAATTTATCTCTCAAAATTAATTTTTTTTTACTAAATCCTATACTAACTTCTTTAGTACATAAATTAAATGTATAGCCACAGTAGGGCAGCTCTACATTCATACTATTGAATAAATTGGAAAATATTTTATCTTCGTTCAAAACATGAGATTGGGTCAGAATTGAAACAAAGTTTTCAACATTTTCTCTCTTTGTTGAACAGAATATGTAGTCATCAACGAAACGATGGAAGAAAAAGGTCCCAATCATACAGTTTTTCAGAAGATTTTGATCAATAAGAAAAAGATAGTAAAGGTCACATAAAAGTGAAGAAAGTCTATCGCCTTGTAATAAACCATGACACCATCTTAGTATAATTCTTCTTTTAGCATTATGTCTTTTAAAAGATATATACTGCTTTTTAACTCTATTTATTATATTATTCTTATCTTCATCTGTTAGAACCCTCCTTGGTATTGCTTCAATCAGCCAGCACAATTTATTTATATTAATACTACCAAATGAATCTTTAACATCAACTTTTATCCCATAAATCATTTGGAAACCAGATTTTTCAACAAATTCTGCCCAAGATTTATGGAGACTTGGATTCACTCTCTTTTCTTTAAGGTATAGTTTTAGCTTGTTCTTTATTTGTTTTATGTATTGGAAACTTTCAACGGATTCATTTTTTCGGAAATAACATATAATCGGCCGATAGCTTAAACTATCACAATTTTCTTTCGGTAATATTCTAAGAGCTCCTCTAGGTAATTCATCGGCATATTTATCTTTTAATTTAACATGTTTCTTTGAAACCAATTCATCGAAAACCTTATTTTGGAAGCATTGCCATTCACATTTGAGAACCAAATCAGTTCTATAAGATTTGCCATTAAACACTGGGAAGAAATGTCTCTTAATAAAAGGTTTGATACATTTCTCTAATAAGTACAAATTAACATCTCTTAAAATTTCAAGAAAATCGTCTTCTTTTTCAATGTTATCAGACCACTCAAATTTTCTTTCAAAGTCTTTACATAGTAAGGAAATATGTACAAATTCCCTCAGCCTATGATTCAAAATTCTGTCTACAATCTGAACGAATAATTTCTTATTTTTTCTACAACCAAAGAAATGCATTGGAATAATTTCACGAACAACAGATTTGATGTTGTCTTTGGACTTAATAGTTGCAGAATTTCTTTTAAAATCGTTTCTTATGGAGATCAAGGACTGCTTCATTTTCTTGTTCAATTTACGAAATGCAAAAAATTTATATTCTTTGGAATATAAATGTAACGGATATCTTATATTATTATTTGCCATTTATTGTTTACCTATTGGTTAAACCTAAATTGATAAAAGATATATCTTCAGATGAAGATACAAAAATGTTTATAACGAATTTACCCGGTAATTTCAAACAATGCTGCCAATTATATATTTAGTGTTCTGTGCTGCCAATATTAAGATTTATACTTTCCTGTTTCCTCTATCCTATGACCACCAAATAATTGTAGTATGTAATTGAGGACAGAGGTACTTTTTCCAGAATTGAAAATTTGTCTGCACGCCGATAAACTATTTAACTGGAATTAATACACAGACGCTAAAATCCATCATTTTCGATAAAGTTCTGTTGAATAAAAACCAACATATTAAATATAAGACTCTGTGCTATGCACTGGCCTTCTATGGTGCTATACTATAACCTAATTCGGAACCTAACAAACCAAATGAGTAAATAACCAATAAAATGGTTTCTTCATTGATTTCTCGATTGAGTAATTCCATCTTGAAGTTGGAACAAACTTTAAACTTAATTTTAGGGTTTAATAGGCTACCTCCTCCTGCTTATTGTTTGGCTTCTATAGAAACCAACCGAGTCCAACCCAAGGAACCATTTTCTTTGGAAAGCCTCATTGGAAATGGATTTTTGTGGGCTGTTCCTAAACATAGGAGAACAATTGAGAAAAGGCTAAAGATGAAGTACGGATCTCCTAAATATGTAATGAAAATTTTACAACCCAAAACCAATATCAGAATTTGTAACGCTTGCGGAGATCATCATGAAATAGGAATTCTTTGTCCTACATGTTATAAAAGGATAATGAATGAAACAAAGGATATGAAAGAAGCAATACAGGAAAAACTTGGACTACAACCTATAGAAAAAGAAGTGGTTGTATTGTATGAAAATGAGAAAAGTACTTTAGAAGGGGAATATGAAGGTCAGCCTATAGTAGAAATGAAGAAGCCAAGACCTTCATGGTTCAGTAAAAATCTTTTGCAGCAAACTACTCAACAGCCTGCAACTACAAAAGATGTTGAACCATCTGGTCTAAGCTAAATATCTAGTTTATATCAGAAAATCTGTTAGTATCAATAAATATAAACTTTAGATGGGTTTTTTTATCCCACCTGAAATGATAACATTTTTGTGTTCAATAAAATATTTTCCTTTTTTCCAAAATAAAATCTTCAAGAAAAGAAGTAAAAGGTATCAAAAAAATTTTTTTTATTAGGGATAAATGAAATATCTGTCAGCAAACACCTATTTAATACTCATACTGCATATAATGAATTGAACAATTTATTATTACAGCTACTGCTAATACGTTTACAATCAATGTGTAGGTAATATCGATCAATTTGGGCTTGTGAATATATATTTCTTCCAACTAATCTTGTAATTACTATTGAAGCAATACACATCTCACAAGAGCTCTAAACTATTTCCAAAGTACAAAAATAATATGAAAGTTTTCAAACAAATTATGCAGATTTGTATCAGATATTTTTAATACATTTTATAAGATGCAATACTATATTTTCATAAAAATCACTTTAATATACAAAAATATACATACTTCATCAAAACTCAACAGCAAATTGTGAATCTGTTTAGAAAAATTAGAACTGTGGTTTTAAACTACAAAACAATGATTCATTTCAATATCACTTGTTTCTTAAACACTTATGAAAAATTAACCTAAGGTCTACATAAGTGCACTTTTTTAATATTATTCAGCAAATCTAATTTTCTACCCAGCACATATATTTCGTACATTTGGTATTTGTCTCACTACACATTCAGAATGGATGAATCGATTATTGTTTCTAGATTTACTCAGTTCCAAATCTAAAACATCCACATTTTCTAGGTAATACTTTTTCCATAAATAAATTCAGAAATTCTAATTTTTGCTGAATAACATGCCATAGCTTAGCATTATATATTTTTGGTAGTATATAAGTTTCATATATAAATAAAAGGAGATAGTTACTAATTGTAGTATCTTTTATAATACACTTTTTATAAAAATAATATAGTTCTGCACATTGGATATAAATATTCCTCATTGTCACGTTTAATTTTTTAGTATCAAGTGTGCTTACACTGTAGACTTTGATTCGCACCAACTTTACAATTTAACGCCTTGTAGGAATGAGTGGAGGTGGGAGAGCACCAGGTCCTGGTCTGTTTGGGAGCATTGGAGGGGGAGCCCCCGCGCCTGGTCTACTTGGAATAATAGGAACTGGTCTATTTGTTGAGGGAGGTGGCGGGGGCGCCCTAGAAGCGACAGAAGACATTGTTGGAGGAGCTTTCCTAACTCCACCAGGGCTTGGTGGGGACAGTCTAGGATTACCAACACTTCCTAACCAATCGTTCTTAACTGGTGGCGGTACTGGAGTGGAGACGGTTGCCATAGAAATATCTCCAATGATTCTCAAAGCTTCCTTGCAAGCGTGATACATTTTAATCATTTCTTCCCGTTTTTGGGCTTCATGAGGTGCTTCTTCCATGAGTTGGGATTGATCCCCACTAGCGTAAATATGAGCTAAAAGTTCCCCATTAATGAAATCCTTACAATTGTTGATGATCATGTACATGATGGTTTTCGGCACTAAATCTTTTGTTGTTTTCGTTACTATCTTCATATAACTATCCACCAAGTTCCTTATTGTTTCAACTTGTCTTTCTAGCTGGGGATCCATAGAACTGGTGATATTTTCACCTGGATTGTCTTGGTTTTCTTGTTCTACTTGCTTCTCTGGATAAACCCCAGCACGGAGGAAGGAAGCCTTCCATGAATCCACTTCATCGACTGTTTCACAGCTTAATTCCAGTTGTTTGAAATCCTTGTAAACATTCCTGCCTTCTGGATTGAAAAGGGCGAACATGTGTCTTCTCGACATGAAACCTAAAAATTTTTATTGAATCAAAAACTTTGAGCATTTAATGAACTGCACAAAATTATATTCTGATTGTTCTAATTTTTAAGGAACATTTTTCATGAAAATGTACTCAGTGACATTAGAAGTAATACACATATATAATATAATTTGGCAATCTATACATACAATAGAAAAACATACAAAAGTTTTTTTTGGATTTTTGTCTGTCTTTACAAGCTAATTTTTGAAAGTGAAAGGATTTTGTTACGGTTTTCACACGTATTTATCTTATTTTTGAGCAATAGTTCAACAAAATCAAAGTATTAGACTTATGGACAGTTGCACCATTTGCCTAAACATTGATCAAAATTTAAACATTGATTACTTTCCGATTTCTTAAGAGAAATCAGATTTCTTAAGAGAAATCAGAAAGTAATCAATGTTTAAATTTTGAATCAATGTTCAGGCAAATGGTGCGACTAGCCATTAGACTTATGATTCAGTGAGATAGAAAAAAAACGTAAATTGTGAAAATTTTAGAGAGGTCAAAATCAGCACTCGGTTTTCTCGATTTGTTTATTGATCACCTTTGTTTTTTCTTGCTTGGTGGATGTTGGGCAGTATTATGTTCTGGCTTTGTGTATTGCTAAGCGATAGGTAGAAGATAGATAGAATTTTTCAAAATTTTCGTCTTTTGTTCGCTTGTATTGGGTTTTTCACCATAATTTGACCCCCCCTTTAATTTTGTTACTAGAAGAGATACAAAAAAATGTTTTCTACAAAAGTTTCATGAAATCGACTGGTGCTTTTTAAAATGATTTCACAAAACAAAATATATACAGAGTGGGCAACATATTGATAGCAACTTCATTTTTTCAAATGGAACACCCTGTATCTTTTTCTATATTTGACTAGCTCTTTTTCCCCTGATTTCGAATATATAAAATATGTTTGGCCTATCTTTCTTATTCTGAGTAGCACAGAGGTTCAAATTTTAAGAACCACCTAAGTAATCCGTTTTCAATTGGAAGACTGCGATAATTCAGAATGCCCTTTTTTGAATTCAACGATTTATAACATAGAGCTACACAGAAGCGGAAAAATTTGAAATATTTTCGCTTTATGTGGCGAACAATAAAAATGAGAAAGCTACAAGGAGGGAATATATGAAGTTGCATCCAAATGATCCAATTCCAATTTTTAGTGAAAAACGTATGTCATATCGTTGCCAACGAGATAACTCAAAAAAGGGTATTTTGAGTTATCGCAGCCTTCCACTCGAAAACTGATTACTTAGCTTGCCAGGTGGTTCTTAAAATTTGAAACTCTGTGGTACTCAGAATAAGAGAGATAGGCCAAACATATTTATATATTCGAAATCAAGGGAAAAAGAGCTAATCAAATATAGAAAAATATACAGGACGTTCCATTTGATAAAATGAAGTTGCTATCAATATGTTGCCCACCCTATATTTCATTTTGTGAAATCATTTTAAAAAACACTGGTCGATTTCGTTAAACTTTTGTAGAAAACATTTTTTTGTACCTCTTTTATTAACAAAGTTAAAGGGGGGGTTAAATTATAGTGAAAAACCCGGTACATTAGGCTCATTCTGGAGGCTGTATTGCAATGATTTTGGATGAAAGGAAAAAACGTTAAAAGTCAAACTAGTAATCAATGTGTTAGGCGATATTGTAAATAAGTGTATCTCTAGACATTGACGATATGTGATTACTAATGTCTTGTTGTGACACTCCCTCATCTCAAATTTGGTGGTTTGATTGGGCCAAAATTTGTGGAGGTCATACTGCCAGAAGTGATGATCATCACATAGGCAATAGCCCTATAAACCGTTCCCTCAACACTTCTTCATAAATGCATCTCAACCGAAAGCACCTCTTTTGTTCATCATGTTACACCTCTAATGTCACCGAAAAGTACAACAACAATTATACAACATGATCCCCCAAAATATTTATTCAATTGAGTCAAAATCTTTCATCAGATTAATCCTGGATTTGATAAAAACCATTCAATGAAAATATTCATTAGTAGGGAATGAATCAGATTCATTTCCATTACAATTTCTTTATTATAAATCGTTTGATTAATAATAAAAAATTTTCAACTACTATATTATTGTAGTAACCAACCCTACCCTATACAAAGAGAAAAGATGATTCCCAATATCACTCCATGCTAAGCTGATAACTCCTAAGCTCTTCCTAATAACTACCCAAAAAATTGTCATGGTCATCAATTGAACTGTTAGTAGTAGTTAGAGGAGTTCATAAAATCATTTTATAGGAATTGATTAGTAAATATGGGATATGTCCACCGTGAAAAGAAGAAAATAACAATCCACCTAGGTAAATGTATATTAAAAAAAAATAAGATGTGGTGAATAATATTTTTGTTCAATCAATAATATGAAGCATTCAAACTCCTTCAGAATAATTACAAGGAACATATTTTTCGTTATCTACAGACCCATAATAACAAAGCTACAAACCAAACTCCAGAGGCAATAAAGGAGGGGAAGCAGAAAATTCACTGTTAGGCATGTCTCAACAGGTCAGCTTCAACCTTAACACTTACCCGAATAAAACATTGATAAGGGACGAGGGTGTTGACGAATCATTGTATTATTATTCCCAAACGCGTCAGTATCTGCCAAAAAGTTTTGGGGATGTAGAGAAAAATAAATTTCCAACAGAATTCGATTAAAAAAAACTTTTTTGCTTTCAATTTATTAGAGATGAAAAAGAAATTATTTATTCCATGTTTAAACTTGACGTTTCGGTCTAAGTTCTCAAAAATCATCTCCATCAATATATTTGAAATTTAGTTATTAGCTTTGATAGGACTAATTAAAAAAAAAATAATATCAAAAGATTGCTGAAATTGTAATAACCACACTTTTTATCTTTATAAGCGTTTAACAAAGGTTTCAAAAACGATTTTGACATCTTCGGAAACATATTTCTGAACATGAAAACGTAGTTGTCGAAACATTAAATAAATGCTCATAAAGATTCTGTAAATCAGAATGTGATGACTACAACTTCAGTCGAATATTATGTTCAATGCTAACAGAAGGATTGTTGAAAAGCTTCTCCATCCTCAACGTGTCACAGTTTGGAGTGGTTTTTGAACTGGTAGTATGATTGAACCTTACTTATTCGGATATGGAACTGATGCAACTGTTACGGTGAATAGATTGCGCTACCGGGCCTCAAATGTGCGGATTGGTTATGGAAATGTTCATGAAAAGGATATTGTGCTGCAACCTTAGTCGTGGGGGCCATTTGGCTGATACAGTTTTCCATTGTTAATAAAATAAAATCTATTGATTTATCTTGAAATATACTTCTTTTTTATTTTCGAAATGAAACATCTCATTGAAAAACACTTTAATAAGAACTCAAATTTATTGTATTGCCTCCGAAGTAGGAGAATCTTCTGATAATACAACTAGCAGAATAATTTTTAAACGCCATTTCAGGAATCGACCTTCAGTTCTGAAACTGAAGCACAGGTTACCTTCTCGTGTGGTGATTTGAGTTTTGGTAAGAGAAATGATCAGTCGGATCCATATTAGGAAAATAAGTATGTTGTTCAATGATTTTCATTGGGTGTGAAATATTGTGATTTTATAGAAAATGCAGATTTCTACTGAATTTTTCTGCTTACAATATCGTTATAGAAACGAAGTAAAACCATAGTAAAAATTCTGTGGATAAGAGTGCAGTAGTCCCTAGTTCGCCCTTAATGATTTTGTCCAGAAATTCATTATCGCGGTGCAAAATCTATTCATTTTTTTCCACAAGTCTGGTCTTCTTGAATAAAAGACTATTTGACTGTATAAAAAATATTTCCCTATTTGATGACGTCTTTATAGATTGGAATTTTGAGGATGATATGCATTAATATAATAATAAATTATGTTGACACAGTTATTACACATATTTGTGAGTAGTAAAAGAATTGATTTGACAGTCTGGTAACAACAATTCCCTTCAATCATTGACGGCATGTCATTGTTAAAATAAATGGACTATATACCTGAGAGATGGACTATATACCATAGGTTACAACTATTTTTCCTAACTCCCACAAACTCTAAACTTCTGAGGGATCTCACAGAATCCTAGGCTACGAACATAAATTATAAACAATCTTTTTACCTCATTGTTTCAGAGTGAAATTTTGAATATTTTTTTTTATAAAAATGTAATTAGTTGGGACATCACAACTAATGTTCATTTGTTGGATTTGCATAAATTCTCCTTTTGAATACGGAACCTCAAAAAGACTGAATGAAAAAAAAAAAAGAACAAACAAGATACATACCTATTTGCATATCATCTAATATATCCGAAAAGATAGAACTTTTACGCCTATTTCGACCTATAAAATATGTTAGTAGACTATTAATTCTTCCATACTTTAATTGCACCTCAACAATGGAAAATGAAACAAACACCTTCCACAGTGGACCGATGGCTGATATCCATAAAAAGACAATCTTTCTTAACCACCACAAAGCATATATTAAAAACACTTATATATAGATGTCTGAGACAAGCAATCCTGTTCGAATGGAGCCACCAAAACCTATCCCAGGTTATATGATGAGTGTTTTGAATTGAACATTCTTATATTGAATTTGATATGTAATTGTGAACTCATTTAAATCTTAACTTAACCCATTTTTGGTATGGTATGTTATTCGACATGTGCACAAAAAGCATAAATCCCTTCTGGAATAGAATACAACCTACCTTGTTCAACATCCCTAAGCTTCAATCCATCCAGAGGTAGCATGAACTTCTTCTCTCTTTCGTCCTCATCTTTATACCAGGAAATACTCTCTGCCGTCAGAACAAACCAATAGTCTCTAGAGCCCCCTTTCATAATACCTAAATTGTGTATGCACATATAGCCTTTACGAATAACCTGGTTTCCAAGAGCACCGTGGGTTCCAGTCTTGACAGAGCTTTCAGACTGACTCTGTGCGTTGGCAAAACCAATGAAATCTTCGTGATTAGTGTTCATATAAGCTAGTTCGCAGTCTATAAGGAGGCAGATCTGATCCTTGCATCTCTGTTCTCTCTGTCTGACTTGAGTTGTTATGATCCTTTCCACCTCTTCCTTCAAACGAGGATATGCCATCATCTTCTCAGCACAATTTCGCACAACATTGGACAATTCTGTTACAACTAAATCGACGCATTTCAAACTAGGTTCTTTCAAACGACTTATTTGTTTCTTTACTATAGCCTCAAAAGCCATATCGGGCGTGAAAAGACCAACCCTTATACCATGGATATTACGGATGGCAAAAGCAATTTCCCTACGTAATTCTTTTTCATCAAACTCCATCTTGAC
Organism: Harmonia axyridis; assembly: GCF_914767665.1. Taxonomy (NCBI): domain Eukaryota; kingdom Metazoa; phylum Arthropoda; class Insecta; order Coleoptera; family Coccinellidae; genus Harmonia; species Harmonia axyridis. The sequence continues at coordinate 71,420,009 of NC_059501.1, forward strand.
TATTTCGAATGGAAATCGTTCATGAAACAGACGATTTATCTTAGCACCACCGGATAATTCATTTGTATTTATTTGTGCAGAACCTGATCCCTCTATTGTTCTCTCAAAATCCGTAGTTAGTTGTTGTACCATCTGGAGCATGGCTTTTGTTTTAATAGCTGGATCATCAGGTCGAAAATTTTTAAATTGGTCAACATCTTTCTCAAGGGTAAGAAGTTGTTTCTGTAGTTTGTCTCGAAGTCCAGGCAGTGTCTCTCTAATGTGATTTGTGAGTTGTTGGTTTAGAACACGTTGTAAATATGGGGTACCCAGTCTGTCCGCCAGGTGACGATAAGATGGATGACTCAGGAAAAATTTTCTTTCTGCAGCAAGAGCAGCATTTATATCTTTACGACCATCAATGTCTTTCTGTGATCGATTGACAACTCCGATATATCCTCTTCTTAGTGGAAGAAGTTTATTTTCCAAAATATCTCTAGCATCAGTACCTTCATCCATTAAATCTAATTTTGTTATTACACCTATTGTACGTATTCCTTGAGGATCTACTTCTTTTGACAGTTTCAAAGCATCAGAATTCGCTAAATCAGTATTAGCAGGTGTAACAGCAAGAATAAGGCAAGATTCCCTTTTAATAAACTGAAGAAGCATAGATCGTATTTGTTGTTCAATGTCGATAGGTTGATCACCTATAGGTACTTTTGTAAGACCAGGTAAGTCAATAAGAGTTAGATTCAATACATTAGGTGAATAAACTCTCAAGTTAATAGGAATGTTAGAAATACCCTTATTACTGCCAGTAACTCTATCTGTTTCTGCCTCAATTTCTCTACGAACTTCGTCAAAATCAACATACTTCTTCCCTTTGCAATGAAGGAACTCTGCATATTCAGTGTTACTGTTGATAAGTTGTAAAATCAAAGGACGACGGGTAACTATACCCGAACCCCTGGGAAGAAAATCTCTGCCTACGAAATTTTCAAGGACTGAACTTTTACCAGCCGATTGACCACCAATTACTGCGATTTGGGGCAGATCAAGAGTTAAATGAACACCGAGTTGTGTGAATGCATCTTGTAACTTATTGACAACAGGAATTAGTTGTTCCAAGCCTGGATTTCCAGCCATTGTTCTGGAATAATGGACTTAAATTGAGAGTAGGTGAAGGATTCTGTCAACTCCCAAAATCTAAAAAGTTAAAGTCTATCTGATTGAATTGTACACCTTCATCAATTTTTAGAAAGCTATTAATGGCATAAGTAAAGATACAATATAACTGAACATAGGCATAAATGAAATCATCGATGTATTTTATGCTACATGAAGTATAATTTGAAATAACACATTTTTTAACGATTCATTTCATTCAGACAAGTATTCAAAAGTATATTTTTCCTATTTCAATATATAAATTACTAGTCCAACCTTTTCTGAATGTTTAAAGAATAGAGATAAAAAGATATTTCAGATAAATTTGGATAAGGTCTTTGTTTATTTCAAAGTGTTTTTGAAGCCTATGATGTAAGTTTAGATGATTTTTTAGAAATATTGGACATTGCTGAGAAAGCCTATTACAAAGTGAATAAATAAAAGAATAGATGTTCACATAAAACAAATAACAGAAACTGTGGAAATGTCAAGGTTGCCCTTTGAATTAAATGTATACTAATAACTAAATACTCCACATAATATCGAAATTGGCCATCTAAAAGTACCAAAAATAGCATTTAGAAAAATCTTGGTACTTTGATATTATGTTTACTTACCTCCCCAAAACAAGGTTACCCAAAAAAATTTTCTAGTCAGGATAGGGTGAGTTTTGTATTCAAATAAATCCAATATGAAAAAATTTTCGAGATGAAATGTGGCTTAAATTTTGAAAAAAAAAATTACATTTTCCATAACACCTCCATCGTAACTTATGAATTTTCACCTAAAAATCGAGTGTAATCAACTTCACAAGAAACAAAACTTCATTCATTCACTGATTACATACTTCAAATTAGAACTTCCGACCTTCTTACTTCACTTTTTTATAGCATTATAAAAGTTGAAACTTCTCGTGATGTAAACAAAATATTACTTTTCGGTCTAATTATTTTGTTTGTGAAGTAATTAATGAAAATTTCAGGGCAATTGATAAAAAAATAAAGCTAGAGGATGACTAAGGTTATGAACCACAGAAATAAATTAACAATAATATTGGAATTCAAAATTCTTATCAGAAAATTCTAGGATAAGAATGATAGCATATATTTCTTAATTAAGCAGACACCTTTTTGTGAAATGCTAAGATAATATAATCAGATACTCTCAAAAAATATGAGTCATTCACCCCACATACTGCTTGTTATGGAATAGAGATTAATTCTTATTCTTCTTGGAAAATTATTTCAGCATAGTAAACGCTTAATATTAAAATTGAAACAGACTGTTTCCCAATTTGAAAACTACAATTCTTCGAGATGGAAAGAGCTAAAATTTTTACGAAAGCTGTATTATATTCACATTCATCTTTAATTAACTCAGTTCCATTTTTATGAAAGCAAAATTACAGAATTCGACCTACAAATTTTATAAATTCTTGGTAGTATCTGAATATATTCATTTTTTGAAAATTTATGGATATGATTCAAATGATGATTTTCAACATTTAATAAGAAAATAAGGATGAAAAACAACAAATATAGTTAAGTTTTTCAATTTTTTTTATTTTCTTAAATATACATTCCTCAGTATCAGGTCACAAATAAAAACATATTTGTATACAAAAAATGAAAATACTATCCCACCTATTTGAATAAACAAAAAGGAGGTTAAGTAGCTTAAAAATTAGTAGAAATCTTGATAGAAAGACTCTACAATTCACCATCAAATATGGCAAATATGGTTTAAACAAGTGTTTAATATGTACGATGTTGGGCTCTCAACTTTGTCCTTCGAAGTTGGTAATCAACGTTTATCGACGATCTCTTGAATCTGACCTGCTACGCCTATCCCTGCTTCTGGATCTAGATACAGAACGTGATCTCCTAGGCGATCTAGACCTACAAATTCAATATTAAATAAGAGATTTTTGTATAATAGAATTGGCTATTGATTTGATAGATATTTTTGTTGATCAATTCGTCACCCCAAACAGGACAACTCAATTTTACCAGAAAACTACAAACATGTTAGAGTGGAACTGTAGTTCCAAATTTCTATATACAAATATTGTAATTTCCAATAACGGAGTAACAAAACCATTTGTGTTAATTGATATACGACTGTCTAAACTAAATTCTTCACTAAAATGTTCGCCCATAACATCTTATAACCAGTTTCTTTAGATTTAATTCCATAAGAACTGGTAGGGTCAACTACTTGATACCCACAGAGATAATGACACCGATTAATGAAATATAGACTAGCTCTCTGAATATCCTTCGACTTGAAAATTTTAGATGTTCATCAAAGAAAGCCACTTTGTAAAGTATTGATTCTAGAGAAGAAAAAAATTGATAAAAAGTTTGTCTAGTACAAGCATAAATGGTATTCGAACTAAGTCAGAACATATACAAGATCAGATCTAGTTCTATAGGGGAGTTTCAGAACAATAAGATACTCTTAAATTGATTTAATTCTATCAGATATCAGAATGAGAATTCTGAAGGATCAAATTCAATAAAATATTTCGATTTTCAGCTAACCAAATACATTAAAAAAAGGTAATGTATGCCAGAAATGAAACAGTTGATTACCATGAGTATAAACATGTATCTTGAATTTACTGAAGAAGAAAACTGCTTTGAAAGTGACACTATTTTTCTGACAAACTAGATAAACAGGGATAATTACCTCAAAATGATCTCTGTGGGAAAAAAAGTATATTTTTCCATGTACGGTTCAGATGGTATATATATATATATATATATGAATATATATATTCTAATCAAGATCTTATTCAACTTATTTAGCCCAGAAATAACTTACTTCATCGGCTTAGCCAACCTAACTCAAATGAATTCAGAATCACTATTTGACAGTTACATTAAATATCATAGATTTTCTCACAAAAAAATATCGAGTGAAATGTCTAGGTTGAATATTTTAATGAAACTACAACAATTTAGGAACAAGCTATTGCTATGTGAAAATAAGAATTATACTCGGAACTTGTTGACAAGAAAAGCACAATATATGACTTACCTAAAATATGAAAACGGCAAATATTGATTCTGAATTTTGTATTGTATTGGAGATATTATCTGTTAAGATTCTAAAATCAAAAACTAGGAAAGGGCAAACATCCCCTTTCGATGCCTAAAACTTACGTAGGACCGTTGCTGAAGGTTGACAAAGTGTTGATAAAGAAAATTGTTGAGGTATTGTACAGTTGAGTTAGCAATAACCTGTACACCCATGCGAATGAAGTTGTTTTTTGATGAGGAAAAATTTTGTTGTTTGTAGGGAAGATGTTGATAGCAGTTGCTTAGTTGGTAGAGATGCCCTTAGCAGTTTTGTTTTGCAATTTTTGGAAGAATCTAAGCCGACAGCTGAAGATTTTCTGGTGGAAGCGATGTTGTTTAAGACCACTTTTCCTTAGGGGTCATTTGTAGCGCGGACCTCATTTAACCGACTTCATTTGGCTGTCTTTTGTAGATGACAGAAGTAGTGGTAGAACCCTAGCTGTTGTGTGGTATATAATTATTTATAGATGAGTTGTGTAGGCCGGGGTGCGTTGGGAGGGTTGGGTAGTCTCAGTCAGGGGGAGAAAACAACAGCAGTGACGTTGGCCTGTAATATCTGCCAAAAATGAAACTTAAAATTCTTTACAGGTTATTACATTCAAAAATACCTTGAAATCATATTCAACTAATACCTAAATATTTTCATCAAAAAAATATTGGCAAAATTTGGAATTCAGTGATTTTGAATTAACAATAACTTAAAAATCCTATTTAAACATAAAAATTTAAACATCCATGCAATTCCAGCAATGCACAACATTAATTATTTTATGTTGATCAAATGAAATGTCAAATTGCAGATAAACCAGAGAAGAATTTAAGAGATTTCACAACTTTATGAAACATTCAAATTTTATCACTTAGTTATATCCAAGATCAAAAAGTATGATTCTTCAATATCTCTAATTTGTGAAGAATAGACAATACACAATATTCGATACAATTGTAGTCATATACATATAAACATAATATATATCCTTTACGCCTAGGCGTGGGTGTCATTTCATAAAAATCAACATAAAATTTAATATGATACAGTGATATAATATGATTTCAAGAGAAGAAATAAAGGAAAAAAAGACAATTTTAAAGCGAATATAACATACCTTGAGTATCTAGAAGGTCCTCTTCTTCCACCTCCCCTTCTGGATCTTCCGTTAGACATTTCAACACGTACTCTTGTTCCACAACATCGACTGTAATTTATAATACAGATAATCTTGCAAGTTATCGAAATTGACATAGTCGAAATCAAACTCAAATGTTGAATCAAAGAATAAATCTATCATAATAATTAAACTTTCTCATAAAAAAGTTTCACACTTATTACCAGACCATTTGAAGTTTGAAATCGATCAGAAGGTAATGATAATTATGACAAACTTTTCAACAATTTTACTTACGTTCCGTCTAACCCCCTCACAGCGTCTTCGGCATCTCGAGAATCCTCAAATTCCACAAAAGCAAAACCTGGCGGATTTCGTGCAACCCAGACATTTCTGAGGGGACCATACTTGCTGAAAGCGCTTTCAATCTCATGCTTACTAGCAGAAGATCCTAGATTACCTACATATACTTTGCAGGAAAGATCCCATTCCCTATAGCGAGACATTATATTTGCTATTGATGATTAACGTTTTCTACCCTTCGGAAAATTTCAGATTAACACATTAAACAACACTTAAAACGCAATAAATTTGCGACATATACACTGTTCGGACATACACTGAATTTTTCAGTAGTGATAAAAAGATGTTGGGATGAAAGACGCTAACGAAAAGAACAGGAACGCCTAACAAATCGATTCAATGGTAAATCTTCATAGAATCTTCTATCAACATAGAATAATGGGAATGAAATTTCGTGAATTCCAGCTAAATAGAAAAGATTGACCCTTTTCATTGAAGTGATTGCGTTGAATTTCAGCACAATTTAATAGCGTCGTTAAAATTAATTTTATAATAATGAAGATTCTTGTCAACCTTTCAAAAAAACTCAATAATCTGTGCTTAAAGTGACATTTATATTGCACAATTTGACATCCCAACATTGCCAACTCAACATCCAAAATGAGCGTCATAGGCCTAATATCAAATCTATGAACGCTATCGAGTATCGGGACAAGGGGCCCGCAACGGATGTTATCGGGGTGCCAAAGTGTCCCTTTTCAATTTTTTTGCTAGTAAAATTAGTAAGGAAATATAGTAAACCTAAATGGATATTATGTAAGGGCATCACGTTCAAACGACTGCATCGAAATGGATAATTCTTTTTTGTTCCGTTCATTACTGCCATGAGAAGGTTAATACAACAAAATATTTTCGAAAGATCGTACGGAAAAGAAAAAAAGGCTTTCCTTTTTCCTCCGAGCTAATAATCATGGAGTAGAATTTGTATTTTGGGTTGCCTGACAGAAACTAAATGATTGAATTGAAATGAAAATATAATTACCAAACTACGCTCACTGATAATCCGATTTTCATTATTACGTATCTATAGCCTCATTAAGTATTCTGGACTTTGACGAGGATCGTTATGAATATTGAGAGCGTGCGGTATCTAACAACTGTCGATAAAATAGTTCTTCTTAGAAATGAATCACGTTTTGATTCAACTACCTTCTTCTCATCTATTCTATTTCAGCGCGGGTGAAATCATGGGATTCAGCTAGTCTATTGTATTCAGATTTTCGATGTAATCAATGTAATATAAATACTCGAATGAAAGTGCCTGCAAAAACCAGCATAGATAAATAAAAACCAGAATACAAACAATCAACTTTCAAAATTTAATCATTTGAATTGAATGTATTGCCAACACAAATAAAATACATCACAGTAATCATAGAATTAAGAAGAAAATTCTATTAGTGGCCCGGTGAAAATCTCATATTGAACAACAAAAAATTATACTTATATTCAATGTAATTCTATAGTTTTCAATATTATATTAATCATCAATATAATGAAATCATATTATTATTTATTGCAGTACTATTCTATGTTTTTTATATGAGAAGATAGTTTTCATTCTATTGGCAGATAAATTTGTGTTCTGTCTGTGGTTGCAGATATAAATATTTGAACTTATTCGAAATGCAAAAATAAAAAGTTCTTAATATTTCTTAATCAATTTTAGTTCGAACGTAGTACCTCATTATATTAAAAATGGTAATTACTAAGAGAAAACCATTGAAAACTCTACAAACAATAATTTAATTTCCAGTCTGTTACTCTGCACACAAGCCTTGGAAATATTAAAATTGAATTGTTTTGTGAATCCTGTCCGAAGGCATGCGAGAATTTTCTAGCTCTTTGCGCTAGTGATTTCTATAATGGGTGTTTATTTCATAGAAACGTGAAAGGCTTCATCGTACAAACTGGAGATCCTACAGGAACTGGCAAGGGAGGAAATTCTATATGGGGTCAGAAATTTGAAGACGAATTCAAAGAACAATTGAAGGTATGATCAATTAGTAATTTGTTCTAATATTTTTTATTGTATAGGATCATATCAATAATATATATTTCATTTATTGGTGCAGCACAATGCAAGAGGTATTATATCAATGGCAAATAATGGACCTAATAATAATGGAAGTCAATTCTTCATTACCTATGGGGCTCATCCTCATCTTGACCTTAAGTACACCATTTTTGCAAAGTAAGTTCTTGGCAGTAATCTTAAATATTTTCCTTAATATATTAATTTTTCAGAGTAATAGATGGTTTTGAAACTCTTGATGAACTGGAAAAATTACCTGTAAATCAGAAAAATTACCGACCTTTAACAGATACTAAAATCAACAGTGTAACAATACATGCTAATCCTCTGGCCGGATAGTCTTTCTAAATATCTCCAATTAATTTATACAAATAAATAGAGAAGATTGACCTTTTTCATTAAAATGATTGCTATGAATCCTTTTCTACTTCTTGGTAGTCCAAAATGAGGCAATTCAAGTCTTCTTTTGACTCAGAAAATTCTCCTTCTTCCATTCCTTCTCCTATAAAATGATGAACAAAGGCTCTCTTAGAAAACATAAGGTTGAACTTTTGTAATATTCTGATCCATGCTTCTTTGATTGCTGTACTATTGGATAACATTGTTACAGCTCTCTGAACTCTTGCTAAATCACCACCTGGGACTACAGTTGGGGGCTGATAATTCAGACCAACCTACAAATAATCGAAAATAATAATTTTTCTCAACACTTTAAAATGAAGATTATAGTAGTATCTTATATAAATGAATAGAACCTCACTTTGAACCCTGTTGGACTCCAATCTACAAATAAAATACTCCTCTTGCTTTTTATATTGGTAATTGCATTATTTATATCAATGGGAGAGACATCTCCTCTATAAAACAGACAACAGGACATATATTTTCCTTTTCTTGGATCGCATTTGATCATTTGATTTGCCGGTTCAAAACAGGAATTTGTGAGCTGTGCGGTGGAAAGTGTTTCATGATAGGCTTTTTCAGCAGATATAAATGGAGCATATGTAACCAAAGGAAAATGGATTCTTGGGTAGGGGATCAAATTAGTTTGAAAATCTTGGAGATCTATATTAACTGCTCCTGTAAACCTCAGAGATGCAGTTATAGTTGATGTAACCTAGAATTTGAAATTATTCACAAAATTTCTTCAATATATCGAGGCAAATTCTTAGTATTCACAGTAAAAAAAAACAATTTTTTTTAGAATGGATAATTTAATAGACTAACAGTAAGTTTTCACATATAGTTTTTTTTGTTGTTATTTACATGATGAAGAGACTCAGTTATAAAGACAAATTTTCTATCTCTTTAATGAGGTCCATATGTTTAAATTCACTGGGTTTATTGGTGAATACTTCTAACAACTTATTTTTATTATCGTCATTTTGACAATAATATAATTGTAACTGGTTAGCCAAGCATAATGCTTCTTTAGAACTGATGACTTTAGAATCGTATTCTCCTTTCATAAGAACAATACCCTTATCTTTTATAAATTCTGTATAATGTTTGATTGTTAGACATTCTGGTGCATTCTCTTTATGTACTTGAAAATACAGAAGAGGTGTAAAATGCACACAGTTCCCTTCTATCTGTGACATGATAAACTCAAAGCCTTGACTTCGAGGTAGAGTAAAAAGGAAGGTTGGGTAAAGTTCGGACTTTTTTTTGAATTGCTCAAAGTCTTTCTGTGGGATGGTTGCTGCAATATTGCATTCTTTGAGAATATGATATTTCAACCAGATTTCTTTAATTTCATCTGCAGATTTATCTTTTACGATGTCTACTTTCATGTATTCATCTAATGATTCCGAATTAATGTTTCTCTCTTTATTCAGAACATTTTTTGGGTTCAGCAATTGGGAATATTGACTTTCAGCTGCCTTTTTCTGTTTGTTCTGTGTCTGTTCTTTCGTCTCAACTCTCTTAAGAAATTCTTCAGGTGAAGTTTGTTGTAGTTTTGCGATTTTTTCGGCATATTTATCGAAAAATGGGTTTTGTTCCAATTCTTCTACTGCTTTTTTAGTTCGGGTTGCAGTAGTCATTATGGTTTTGTTATATGATAAACGATTATAAACTACTTTCAATAGTCTGCTTCTACGAGTAAAAACTAATACCATAGTTTAATTTAATTATTTTGATTGACAACTTATAATTATTTATTCAACTTATTTGGAGAACTCTTAGGTTATGTCAACTCCATAGAGTAAGGTAGTCTTAATATTCTATGGTTTTTATTTAAAAATTTGAAAACGTGAGTTTTGAATAAAAATTATACCTGTCCTAATATCCTATTTATGTTGGTGTATGTCGGTCTTGATACGTCCAAGTTTCTTGCAAGAATATCATACATCGCTTCGTTATCAAATACAAAACACACATCTTCGTATTCTATACAATTGTGAGTTGTTAACGTTGTATTATAAGGTTCAACTATTATCGGTGATATCTACAAAAAAAATCGAATGGAAAGTATTCTACTTAGAATTATTTCGTACAGAAATGTACCCTGGGAGAAGGATAAATGGAAAAAGTCATCTTAGGAATGTTTCCATAATCTCTGCACAGGTTTTCGAGAACCAGAGCAGTAAAACCTGATCCTGTACCCCCACCGAACGCTCTATATAAAAGGAATCCTTGTAAAGATGAGCAGTTTTCAGCGACTTTGCGAATGCGATCCATGGTGATGCTGATCATTTCAGAGCCAATGCTATACCTCCCTGGAAAATAGTTGGGAACAGTTTCAATAATACCTTCATATGTTTTTATTTGTACCCCTTGCGAAATTATTAGCAGCGTCTTCTTTTCCTGTAATCAAACCTTCACAATGGAATAGTTGCCTGTAGCAGCCTGTTCTTATTTCATCTAGAAAATATTCTTTATAGGTTTTCTTATCTATTAGAAGGGTTTGTAGTGGCAGGTAGTAAATAGGTATCAAGGATGAAAAGATTGTTTATGCAGGTTCAACAACACCTTGAGGTGCTTCACGCCTTTTCGCTAGTTCTCTGAACAGATTGCATTTTGTCACAATGTCTGTAATTTTAAAATTCCGAGCCGAGAATGGTCTCAAACGACCACTGATTAACTGATAAATTACTATCAAGATAAAGAAACGAATATTTAGTCCGATAAAGCGAGTAGAAAAAGAAATTTACATCATTCGATATCGGCAGTGCCCATCCTGCCGAAATGGCACTGGAGATTTTTAAAGCATTTCTAGAAAATCTACCTATAACAGTAGGTTCCAAGTCAACCATGACGACTCTAGGAACTGCTTTACCGACTGCTGAGATATCAAAAAAGGCGTTAAACGTTTCATCCTCCTTTTGATTATGAAAGCAAGGATAAACTGTGCCATCTGGTTGTATTCCATGCTCAAGACAATATAGCTCCCAGCAAGCGTTTGCTATTTGGACTCCTGCTTGGCCAATATGGATTTGAATTATTTCTTGCTAAAAAAGCATCTGCTTAAAATAATTATAAGATTATCTCAGTTATTTACATTAACAGGCATGTCTTCTTTTTTGGCTTTGTTTCACCATTTTTCACTAAAAATTTAATACAAGTTACGGCCTATGAGGAATCAGAGGTGGAATGTGACATAGCTGTGTCAAATTAAATAAATAGTTGTTAAGGATTTGAATTTTATGAACGTCAAAAATTACTTCTAGTCCAGTCATTTGGTAATTTTTTGGAAGTTTTGAAAATAGGCGATTTTATAGATTTCGATATATGCGTTTCTTTCCGAATTTCAACTTTGCCACCGCTCACCATGTATATTTGACTAAAAAAAAGTGTGAAGTATTTAAATTGTAGGAAATATTCTCTAGTTTATATTTTTTTCATAAGATGAGTTGGAAAGGAGATATCAAAAAACTGATTTTGGAGGCCATTTTTCCAAGATATCAGCGCGAGAGGCAAATATACGTGGTGGGCAGTGGCAAATTTGAAATGAACTATACTATATAAAAATAGAATCGTCAATTTCACAAAGAGCAAATCGAAATCTATAAAAAATTTTAAACTTCCGCCTTCCGGAAAAATTTCTAGGTAAAGTTCTTTTGACGCCCCAAATTACTGGATCATTTGTGCAATAATTAAAAGATAAATTGAATGCACCAAAGGTAGAAGAAACTTTATGGAATCTTACAAGATGAAAAAAATTAATCTCTGATTTTAGATAATTCAGCTTGTCTAAATAAAGTGTGCGTGTTGAGTATGCGAAAAAGTAAAATTTCGGAGATATCTAGATCTGCCGCTCAATTAGTCTGACATTTTCGAAAATTGGTATGGATGGTAAGTAATTTCAGATCTTTTGGATATAAATCCATCAATTTTCAATATTTGTTATGAAGAACAGATTTTGGCGAGGCGTTGTCAGCCAATCCTTCCAGAGGATGTTTTGTTGAGTCTATGTTCTTGATAAGGTAAAAAATTTCATAATTCTTATGTACTCATATAGTGATGGATCTAGATTTTTTTTAAGGTGAATTCACTGGGAATAATGAACTAATAATACCCTCTATCACTTCATTAATTCTTTTTTCAGAACAATGACACTACATTATTTTATTCAATATATATTTCATCAAAATTTTCTTGTTTCTTTCAAAAATCAATTTTTATTATAGGAAATGATGAAGTCTAACTATAAAATCCTGTGAAAGAATTTTATGTGAGAATTAGGGTTGCCAGATATGTTAGAGCGAATATGTTAAAAGGAAAAGTATTTAAAAATGTAAAATATTGAAGCGAATAAAAAATATATATGAAATGAGAGAAGTAGAATATTACAGTGGAACAAAGAAGAGCAACAAATTGAAAACAAACATTCTGCTAAATTGATTTTAAAAAAACCAATGCAATTTACACTTTATTTTCAAAATTCTGTTCAATGTATTCTTTTCAAATGTAAAATTCAATCACCATATCAATAATTGAGATTATTTAACAGTATAGTCAGCTCGAACAATAATTAAAATTCACAAATTCAAATACATGACCATTGGAGACCTTAGATTTGGAAGTAGCAACAAGTGAGAGAGTAAAGGTTCTGGCACCCCCAATGAAAAAAGATAATTGTACACAAATTATTATAAAGAAATTCAACAAACATTATTTCAGCCTTCCAACAACGACATGAAAATGGCATTTCTGTGACTTTGAAAAAGAGTTCCACTGTTTCAGTTTAACATCTTACATCTCCTGCAACAATGCTTTGAAACCCATATTCCAATTGAAGAACATTTTGGCATTGTTATAACACCAACCCTGAAACCTCTTCCAAATTAGTTTCAGTAAATCAGATTTCATTCAATACTTACAACTCGAGCATTCTCCTTATGCTCATCAAAATCAAATAAGGCAATGCCTGTCTCAAATAGAAAATCCTTTTCATACCAATGTTAATCCATAAGATTCAAAATTTAAAGAAGAATGTCTCAATTGAACATATTGTCAAGTAGTCCTAAAAATAAATCAATGACTCTTCAAAATAAAAATTCATGCAAAATTTTTCAGTAAATAAAAATTATTTTCTCAAAAGTTTGTATTTCAATATTTATTGCAAATGGTCCAGAATTATATCATATACAAGCTGATTCACATCATGCAAAATTTGAAGTTTTCATACTACATTAGATTACTTTGAAAATTATAAAGAATTAATGAATTATCACAGCTTCACAAATTTCATTGAATTTTTATTACTTTCTCATCAATTTTGGATAAATCAATACATAATTAGAATTTCTGTGAAAATTTTTCTGAACTAAGTAATTTTATTCAGAAATTATTCTAAAGAAAACTAAAATGATTCTTATTTATTTTTTTTTAAAGTATTGACTATTGAGGTCATTAAAATTCTTATTAAAAAATCATTAATAGAAACTTATAGACATAATGATAGACTCAAGTTCATAAACTTTATGAGTAAAATACTTGAAAAATAACCGAAATGCTTGAAATTGTAAACATTCAAATTTTAGACCAAGTTTCCACATACCATAACAATTTTTATGGTATAGCCATCATTTGAATTAATCAGCATGCAATGGTAGAGGCTAACATTCATCGAGCCCATGCTTCTTTATATTCAGAATCATCCATAGTATAAAAGTCTTCCAGTTTCCATTGTAAAGTTTCAAAAGTTGGCCTCTTCATGGGGTCTTTCTCCCAACACTCCAACATGATGCTATAAAGAGCCGGAGGGCATAAAGCAGGTGCAGGCATACGATAACCATTTTCGACTTGTTGCAGTACTTCAGTATTACTCATACCAGGATATGGGGTTTTACCATATGTAACCAACTCAGTCAAAAGAATACCGAATGACCAAACATCAGATTTGATTGAGAATACACTATAGATTGCAGCTTCAGGAGCAGTCCATTTGATGGGAAATCTAGCACCTACTCTTGCTTCATATTCATCATCCTTAATCAGTCTAGCAAGACCAAAGTCAGCAATTTTCACTTCTGCTGTATCAGATACAAGGACATTCCTAGCTGCTAAATCTCTATGAATGTAATTCATGGTCTCTAAGTATGCCATTCCAGAAGCTATTTGTGCAGCCATATCAATTAATTGTGCCAACTGTAAAGTTTTTTTTTTACCCTGAATGTACTCTTGTAAAGATCCATTTCTCATCAATTCAGTAATAATATATATTGGTTCTTCTATGGTACAAACTGCATATAACTGGATTAATTTGGGATGCCTTAGTTTCTTCATTACCTGAGCTTCTGCAAGAAAATCTTTAGGGTCCATTGTTCCAGCTTTCAATGTTTTTATTGCAACAGGTGTTGTTTTATTCCAAGTGCCTTCCCATACCTCTCCAAATTGGCCATGACCAAGTTTTCTCAAAAATTGTAAAGAGGATTTTGCAATTTCCCACTGATCTCTTGTTTGAGAAGCAAGACCATCAGGTAGTGGTCTTTCAGTTTCTGCACAAGGTTTTCGAAGATTAATACACAAACCATCAGAATTATCCCTATAATGCTCAACTAGTTCTTGGAGTGTCCTGAAAGTAGTCCTCCTGGAAATGAAAAATCCACCTTCATTCAATTGTCTTATTCTATAATGCTTCACATTCTCCCAATCTCGAACTGATAATGAATAATCATTGTTACTGCTCTCAGAGTCTCTTATGAGAAAAGCACCAGGTTCATTCAGATGCGAAAAAAGCTTTTTTTCAGCCTCAAACCTTTTGATCTTGTGAAAATACCATGGTTCAGCCTCTATACTCTTCAATTTAGCTACATAATTGGATGGCACATATCCTTTTCGTAGAGTTCTCTTATTAACAGCAAGCCACCAGTCACCGTGTGAATCATTCAAGATTTCTAAGTATTCTCCTTTTCGAAAACCAAGATCTTCATCTGTTCTAGCATCATAGTCGTATAATGCTACAAAAATGTTGCTTGGCAATTCACGTGTTGGATTCTGTACCAGAGGTCTGAATAATTCAGAAGATATATTTACTATTGGAGTTGGTTGTAGGCTATTTTCTACGATATTATTTACGCAAATCCTTACTCCATCATCACTTATTTTATCACAGAGTGAAATACTACTAAAACAACCACCCATTCTACATTTTTTCACACAAACATTACGAAAACATTTTCTTGATCTTGATACTTAAGTTTCATTTTATTTCAAGGTTATGTACAATTCGAAGTTTTGCTAACCTAACAAGATGGAATACATAGAGAAAAAATTGACTCTATATAGAAATAAATTAATATAATAGATTTGCGTTAAGAGAAGATCCTTGCACAATAATGTCAAAAGGAAATTTACAACGAAATAACGACGACTAGAATTTATACATTCCATAGTCATCAATTCATAAATGTATCATCAACATTAATTTTTGCAAAACAAACAAAATGTATTAAGATTATTTTCTATGATTTACGTTATTCGACGACTAACCGATTTTTATATTCAAACATCAAACAACCAGATTTTTTATTTCATCTAAAGATTTTGCTGATATTTGTTTAAGACAAAGCAGAAATTAATATAAATACATTTTATTTGCAAGTGATTTTTATTAAATTACAATGTTTAAATCCCGCTCCATAAAAAAAAATAGAAAGAAAGGAAATGCTAAGCCTAGAAGTAGAGACAGTGGGGTATCATGTAAATTTAATAATAACGTAAATTTGAAAAATTGTAATGCTGTTAGGAATGACATAATAGAAGAAACTGATATTAAATCAGAAGATTCGTATAATTTAAAGTATGTTCCAGAATTCATCAATAAGCAACGATCAGATAATCCAAATATAGGTGCGATACAGTTGATAATTGCAATGAATGTATTTCATTTTCTATATAATATATATTGAGATTAATGATTTTCAGCTACTTTCCCAGAAAGGAATCAGTTGGCTCTCGATGAAGATGAATTTTGTTTAGATTATGAACCATTTGAAGAAGAAGTCAATAATAATGCTTTTTCAACATTGGATGCAAAAGATTCTGAAAAGAACAAGATAGTTAATGAAGAAAAAATAACAGAGAATTTGTTTGCTTTTCGTGATAATTGTAATGAAAGTAATGAACCGAATATGTTGAAAAGCAAAGATTCTTTCATAAATCCTGATATTTCTTGCTCGTATTCAAACTATCATGATGATTCCACTCTTGTAAAAAAGTCTTGCAAGTATAATGATAAGGTAAGTGAAATTTGCTGTTGCACATTCAAATTATTGATGAATAAGAAATGTGTATAATTCCTATATAGGGTAAATGCACTGGTTAGCCGAACGGCACTGGTTCTCGACCATTCCGTGATTTGAGATAAAATAATGATAAAAATATATCATGTAGTACAAAATATTTTTGCGCTACGTGTTCTCGACCATTCTACCTTCCAAAATAGTTTGCATAGTAGTGGTATAGGTCGAAGTTTTCGCGCTAAAAATTAGTTTATAATCGTCTATCATAGAAAAAGGGTTCTTTCTCGTCCTCTCTTAGAAAAGTGCTTTGTGATATATGGCCAGAAAATAGTAATTATTTCTTATTTTAAATGAATTATGTGTGTATATTTTGTTCCATATCAACTACAAGATATATTTTTGAGTGTATTTCAATCAAGAAGCAAATAAATGTATATTTTTTTGTTCAATATTCGGATTATTTCTCGACCAAAGTGGTCGAGAACCA
This sequence comes from Harmonia axyridis, assembly GCF_914767665.1. Classification (NCBI taxonomy): domain Eukaryota; kingdom Metazoa; phylum Arthropoda; class Insecta; order Coleoptera; family Coccinellidae; genus Harmonia; species Harmonia axyridis. Next base: position 71,436,922 of record NC_059501.1, read on the forward strand.
ATATGTTACTTCAATAATTGTTTATTTCAACCAATATATTTCTGTTGGATCATTTTCGTTTTTTTTCGATACCCTGATTCATTTATATATCTACTTTCTGCTTATTAGTTTGCGACCACCGAATTAACGTTGAAACACTTATTTCTACCCTTTATTTATTCGCGGTCGAGAACAAATTTGATTGTACTTAATTCTCAACCACTGGTGGTCGGTGTTTTATATTTTATTTACTCATTAGTTTCTATATAGATATTAAGAGCAAAATAACCAAATAATGTTGTATGAGTTGCTATTTTGAAATATTTATAGAAAGTGGAAACTTTTGTAAAATAATTTTTTTTACATTCCGAGTGTTTCTTACTTGATTACCTCATCTGAAACCTATCTGAGTGATAGGTAGTGATGTCGATGGTACGGTACGAAAGTAAGTACTAATCACTCATCTCGCACTAAAGTTTTTTATAAAATATTTAAGTGGAGCGGCCACTATTATTAGTGGTCGAAAATTAACACAAAAATGGTTGAGAACTCTGCGGCGAGGTCGAGAACCGAAGGTTATTAAAATTTTCTATATGTTTTCACATTTCAAAGGTTAAATGCGGAAAGAACGCTTAAAATTATATGACAAATCATTTAAAACTCGCCAAAGAATCGATGAACACCACCACCATTAAAATTTGATAAGTTTATGTGTGAAAAAATCGTGCTCGAAATCGATGTTTCTGTTAATTGGTCGAGAACCAGTGCATTTACCCTAATTGATTGTGGTACCAGACTATTATTCAATAATTTTTATTTTTTAAATTTTTTTAGGATATAGCCATAGAAAGTAATACAAATTTACGAATAGATGAAGCGATCCTCAATGAAGATTTCGATGAACAATCTAAATATAATGAAAATAATCAGCTGCTGTTATATGAAAAACATGAACAAGAATCTAATAACTACTCCTTTGGGAATGCGAAAGTTAATTTCAATGGCCCTCTCAATATAACAATAACTAGATCAGTAACAAACAATTTCCAAACAAAAGTTTCTTCTAAGAACTTGAGTAATGTTCCTATGGTACAGAAGTCTGATAATAAGTCTTCCAATGTGCAAATATATGACGTAACATCTTTAGTACCTGAAGAAAAGATAAATTTACGTGAAATAAAAAGATCGATTTCAAATAGTCAAAATATCAGTTCAAATGAAATATCAAATTATGAAGTTGAAAGTTGTAGAGGTATGTTGAAAGATTCAAAAATATGGGTTGAGAATAGAATAAATACTAATTATATCAGGTATGATGCACATAATATACTTCAAGAGGTAGGTATTTCAAACTTGGATTTTAATATTTTCAGATTACCAAGAATTGCCTCAGACACAGATTTAAATAAGCATGGAAATCATAATTCTATCTCAAATTCAAATACTTCACTTGGTAGCTACGGGCATCAAAACCCTCCTGAAGAAAAAGATGGTAAAATACAGCAAATTTCAGTAGAATTAGAAGATAGTCCAATGTCTCGATATATTGGGTGAGTTTTTGTTTTATTTATTTTATCACATTAATTGATAAATGTCAGTACAATAACCATAACAAAGTAAATGAACTTACCTGTTATCATCTCATTGTAGTAAGTTTAAAATCTATTCTTTTTCATTCCAATGAATCCTCCATTTATATGAAATTATTGGAATATTTGGGGATAAAAACATTAAACGTTAAATTTATTGGCAATGAATTATTTATCCCATAGAGATGAATCCAGACTGCAAGAAAGTTACGAAGATGATTTTGTAGCTAGATGGTTGATGTACAATAGTAAAGATTATTTCATTTCATGTTTGGATTCCTTATGTGAATCTTATTTTACTACTGCCTGCCAAGATGTATGGTGAGTTTGTTTATTTTTGAATATGTTCCCAATAGTTTTGAAATCCTTCTCACGTTTCTATATAGTTATATCAAAAATGTATTAATAATGTATATAACCTAACCATCTCGAAAACATATTAACATATTTGCTTTACAGCAAAAATAAATATTAACAATTAATTTTTTGAGAGAATTCAAACCTATTCATTTCAATTCATGAAATATTATTGAAAAAGGAATATAAAAATAAATTCCTTCAATTTCTACATATTTCTTAGCTCTCAACAACAGATTAGTTATTGGTCTTCTAATAATATCAAGATTGTCTCCTACATCTGCGGAAGCTTCTTCTGAGCCGCAACTGGTCCCGTGAAGTTATGAAGGGTAGATATATCTCTATCCTCCTTACATGAAGTGATTTCAAAAATCTTACTGATTTTTAGATCTAGAAATTGAAAAAAATTCAACTTCAAATGATACTATCGGAAGTGTATTTTTCAATAATTGAGAAAACGAATTTTTTTATGTATATAACTCCCGAACTTTTGAACCAATTTTGCCCATTAATTAATTATTCGGACCTTCAACCCACCCTGAAAATTTTAAGTGTCTAGCACATTCTGTCTGAGTACAAGACAGACGCACAAACAAAATCGATTTCGACCTGGAATTCTTCATCAGAGAGAAGAATCCAATTGTTTCGTACCACTCTTGGCTAAAGAAAATTCCAGACATTTTAGCTGTTCTCCTGGAACAAGCGCGTAAAAAAGTAGTATTTTTTATTCATTATGTTTTTTCAATTTGACGTAATTTGTTATAAATAAGTCTTTTTCAGTTGTTCAAAAACTCATTCTTTGGATAAGATCAAGAAGATAGTTGAACAGTCGACCCCTCAGGAATTGAAAAAGTTGTATGAAATTGCATTAAAGAAGGATGTTTGGTTCATGTGGTTATTTGATATATTCCTTGATTATTTTTCTGTAACTCCCACTGTAGATGGAACGATGTTGATCAATATGATTGATGACGTATACACAGCTCTTAATAGTATTTTAATGGACAAAACTATCTATATTGTTAAAATCATTGAATGCTTGAAAAAAATTGGGTTTTCCTTTAAGCGGGCCGTTAAGGATATAATATTGAGGTATGGCACCTCACAGTTGTGGATCTGTGATATACTGCTTTTTCTTATTGCCAAACAACCAAACTTAGAAGAAAATTGGAGCTTGGTGGAGAAGATTATCTGTTACAGAAAAGAAAAGATTGATCATGAGGTTGTTACTGAACTGTTATTTGCATCTTCAAAAAATTATCCATCAAACAAAGAGCTTCACAAGAAGATATATAACGAAATCTTCAAGAAAAACTTGGTTGATTTCAACAAAATACCTCATCACTTGCGAGAAATGATTATTGGACAATCTGAAACAAATTTGGAAGTACAAGGTAACAATTGTACTTCCACTTCTATAGTCTATTATACACAAGGTGTTGATCCAAAAGAGCAAAAGCATGAAAGTTTCAATAGACAAAACCTTGATGATCATCAAATGTCTGAATCAGGAAATGAAACCTCGTCTACGGATTCTTCAGATGGTGTGTCCAATGAAGGTGTAGATGGTTTTTTTTACAATCAGACCTCCTCAGACCAAGATACATCCAGGTCTTGCTTGAGATTCTCAGAAAAAAAAAGAAAGTTAAAATTAAAGGTAAGTTCTAACAAATCACTCTACAAACTAAAATCAATCTATTTTAGTATATTTTATAATAATGTTATTAAACACCACATACTTTGTCAAGTGGATTATGTCCTACTGACTCATTTTTGAATTTCAGAGAGCTAAAAGAAACATCAGAAAAGTTCCAACTGCCTTGAGGACAATAAAAGAAAAGGTTTTACAAAAAGTTATTGAATCTTCTAACAAAGTTCCAAAATCTCATTTACCAGCAAATATTATAGCTCATCCTTCCTGTCAGCCAATCATAAGTCCTTATTATCAGTGTAATGTTTCTCTCCATAACCTATTTCCAGATGTTCATGGTTGGTCTTCTACTATTTCAACTGCAGATTTGCGGCGATTGCGCTCTTCACTATTTGAAATGAACTTTATGGAGTTTTTGGATGTTCTTGAGTCTTACAAAGACCAATATACTATTGAAAATTTTATTGTGACTGTAATTACCTTGCTGAAATCTATGGGATCATTAGCCAGTTATTCAACATTTATGTCTCTTTTAAATGCTCTAGGTAAGCATATTTCAAATATAACGTGTCATGAAAAATTTTGTTGAAAGTATTACTTCTATGGAAATAAAACTTTCTTAATTTTCCAATTATACGATTCTTAAGAAATTAAGCGTGAACATGAGTTGTTTCACAATTTTATAATAGATTCATAAAATTTATGTTCGATCAAATGGAGTGCTCGTTCATCGAATTTTCGAATTTTGAGCCGAGAATGTCCTATAACAATAATAAAAGTTCAAATCGTTGTTGCACTGTTTCCTCAAATACAACAGTGATCAACATGGTCGAATTAAGATAATGATGTCATGATGAAAACATCGCAATATAATATATTTTAGCATGAAAAACGAGTCTTTAATTACCATAGATGGAATGATCCTATTTAGGTAAAATATGCGAGGTTTTGTTCAAAAATTTGTTTGCCATTTTGAAGGTAATATCATTATGCCTCTCTCGTAGAAGACCTAATAGGCAAAAAATTGAGAAAGTTGATTTTCACAAGCCTCTGTTGAAGCGAAATTTTCACCAGCCAAATTGTTCCCATATACAGGAACATATGGTAAGGTGGATGAATAAGAATCCCACAACCAAGCTCTCGAAGCTTCTGGCGAGTCACTATTGGTGTGTGTGAGCTAGCGTTGTACTGATGGAACACAATTCCTCTCCTATTAGCCAAAACTGTCCGCTTCTGGGCGATTACTTCCTTCAGACGGTCCAATTGTTGACAGTACAGTTTCGAGTTAACAGTTGTGCCGTAGGGGAGCAGCTCATAGTAGATAATTCCCTGCCAATCCTACCAAACACACCACAAAACCTTCCTGGCCGTCAATCCTAGCTTGGCTACCGTTTCTGCCGGCTCACCGCGTTTCTACCTCGACCGTTTTCGCTTGACGTTGTCGTAAGTGATCCACTTTTCATCACCAATCGCTTCAAAAATGAGTAGATTTTATTGCGATTCAGCGATAGAAATTCGGTCCGGATTTTTTTCGCGTTAACTCGTGTGGCACCCATACATCGAGCTTCTTCTTGCGACCAACCAACCAGCAAATGGTTTCCAAACGTTTATTTTGTCTCGAATTTTTCAATAATTGTGAAAACAACTTAACCAAGATGGTTCGACCCTGAATTTATCATGAAAATTTTCAGTAATATTTTGTCCACCCTGTATATTAATTTTTTTCATTTAATGTTGAAAGCATTCACAATTGACATTGTTACAGAAGAACGTGACCCTGAGTTGTTGAAGCAAATGCATGTGAAAGTTTCTTTTGAAGTTTTGGCATTAAATTTGATCTATATGCTAGGTGTAAAAGGACGTTGGGATCTGTGCAGGAATATCCTTCTCAAAATGAAAGACTGGCATAACTTAATAACTTCCAAGGTGAGGATAATTTGACAGTTTTCATCAGTGGCTTATTCGTAACATTAATTCTTATTTTATTCTTCTGTCAATAAATTACTGGGAATTGATTTGAAAACTACCTAATTGTGGAAGTTCTTTTCGACGTTAGGTTGGCACAACTGTCTTCTCTATTAACGCGGAGATATGGTACATTCTACAAAAAAAATCAAAAGAAATTCGAAAGAAAGACAGTGGTGTAGATTTTCAATAGGAAAAGGATCACCTCATCCCTATATCTACGCCACTGGGTAATTTTGATCGGAGATACTTAACTAATTATAAATATTACATTATCTAGACTTCAATACCTAAAAATCAAATCAATGATACATTCATTGATTTGATAATACTAGTGTTATAAGTAAAAAACTAATTTTTTTTCAAACTTTAACACCCTGCCTCTAAAACGAAGCTTGTTCGGATATATGTTTATATGAAGTTTCTTCAAGAAAAAAGTTGTTCTATACAACACCAAAGCTATTGAACTAAAATCTGGCCCACAATGTATAATGCTACTCGTTTTCGAAATTTTATACTGTTGTTTTTCATCCAGATATTTCTGCTGGAATCAAAACAGGATTCACACATGAGACGCTACATCGATTTAATGAATATTTTGATACAAGCTGAAGACTTTTTTTGGGTTAATGAAATATTTCAATCTGAAGGTGAGTTTCTTATCTCAGTTTTATTGCGTTCACAATATGATGTTAGAAGTAGCTAGAATTACTAAAAATTTTTTTTTTCTTGAATTGATTACAATTAAGATACTTTCGAGATATCCACCAATTACAAAAGGTTAATTATCCATATTTGGAATCTTACTTTTTGAGGTAAACTCGTTTTCTTGGAAATTATAAAGAAATAAAAACTGATAGATTTATTATTCAAGATCATTCAATTTAGGTTTTGTGTCTGTAAATCCTTAACTTCTATAATGCTTATCAAGTTTGTTGTGGATATATCATCCTGTTCCATACCAATTTCAGACCCGGACATTTGGTGTGCGTTGCGCATGGGCCGACAAGAAATTTCCTATTCTCGTTCTACTGGTTCGATGTAAATTAAATTCGGTTTGGGTATTTGGATTGGATTGTTAGAGGTTCCATAGAAATTTGATTTTTTTTTTTTTTTGGATAAATGGTTTCATAATTCACTTCATAAGGACAAAAAGCATTTCATACACCCTTTAGCAATTTTTTTTATAATTGACTCTAAATTATAAAGTTATGAGGTAAGCAGGGCGACTTATAATATTGTACATTAAATTCAACTATAGATTCCTCTCATCAAATAAAATAATTTTTTCATATACTACGTAATGTACAACTCGCCACTTTCAATAATTATAACTGCTAAGACTATTATTTTTTTCATCCACTTATTAACGTTCTACGAATCAACTTATTGAAATTAATAGTACGATTTGTTACAATCGAATTTATTATGTTGTAGTGCTGAATTTCTTGGGTCCAGCATCTACGTGGCCTTTTAATTATAAACCTTCAGATACAGAAGCTAGAAATGAAGCTTTGAAATTATTTCTTGAGAAAGTAAGTCTTAAGAATATCTTCATTACAAATGACTTGTTGAAGAGTATAGCTGTTTCACATGGGGATTCTGTCGAAGAATTTCAAGTATGGACGTGGTTCGATAATAAGATTCTCTGTCTAATGAAGGAAGAAAGTTCAAATGAATCCATACTATTATTTTTTTTAAATGATATAGTTAATTATTTTGAGAAATATATGGATAAGTTCGTGTTTCAAGCCTACATGTTGCACATTCAAAACTCTATAAGGAAAAAAGAAGCCTTGGAATTGTTCAAGATTTGCTGCAATAAAGGACTCTATCATAAATATACCGTATGTTGAATTTAAGCTCTACTAGCTTTTCCTTGATTTCATAATTTAATTTGTTTCAAATTCTTTATCTTGATCAGATAATGCATCTACATTATTGATCTTTTTTAATAGAAATTATGAGGATAATATTATCTTTTTCGCAGGGACAAGAGAGTGTTATGCTTGTGACAACTAATCTCACAGACTTTGAGATTACATCTTTGTTACATTGTTATTTTGAGAACTCACGAAGAAGGCACGTTCCTTCCTGTAGTTTTCACATAAAACTGGTATTACCTGAGACTGATACAAGATCATTAGAGGTGATGGAAAAATATAGGACACACAGGAATGTATATCAAGTATTTGAAAGGATATGTAGTATTTTGGAAATAGAGTTCAATATAAGAAACGTAAAAAAACAATCTATTAAATCCAAAATATATGTACCTAGTCTCAGAGACACACGTTTTTAATATACCAAAAAATTTAATTATGTTGAAACTTGATTTTTTATTTGAAATATGTTCATTTAATACAGGTCCATTATTAATATCATACAAGGATATTTTTGTTGCTAATCATTAAAATCTGTGATATTGTTAGTTAGAGATAGAAATGTTATTTCAATTTGTTGTCAATTGAAATTTTTTTTTTAAGCAATATGCATGTGTAAAGAAAAATTATTATTTCAACGTTAACACTTTTTAGATTCTTTTAATGATGTTTTAATTTGAAGGTATTTGTTTTAATTTTTAAAATGAGATTATTTTTTATTTCTTAGGAAGGATTTTTCTACATCATTCATTTTTTTTTGTTCTATTTTATAGCATGTTTTAAAATACAACAGATTTGAAACGGTCTGCCAGTTTATTGATTAAGTCTCTTCATCCCAGCTGTAGGGTTCAATTTCTGGATGGTGAATTAAGCGAACACATATAAATACTAATAAATATATTCAGATTTGTAAATATTTAATTACAAAAAAAATAATTGAAGCTTTGCTCTAACAACATCAGGAACTTTGGTATATCTTAATCCATATCCATCAATATAGGTTTCAACATCTATTCAACAGAATGAAGATTGTTCTTAGTAATATTTCAAGTATATATGTATTATAAAAATTATAACTATCACATTTTAGAACCTGTAACCCAAGAATTAAAAAATGGGGGATCATTCTACCACACCTATTATTATGATTGAAGAACAACAAATGAATTTCAACCATTTGATCATTTGATTAGTTGTAATTTAGCAGTAGTAAAGGCACGAATGGTAGCGATATAATGAATTGCAAAAAAAGAATTATTCTGAAATCTAACAAAATAATTATTCAAGGTTACTTCATATTGAACTTAATTCAGGCAATAAGTAATTGAATTGAATTACTTGATTGATACTAGTGCTTAAAGCATAGTTTGGAAAAATTTAAATAGCAGGATGCTTCTAATATTTGGTAACTAGTCAAATTCGGGTATATCATCAAAGGAATACCCAGGTACTTCTTTATAAGCATAATAGGCAATTCTGACATGGTAAGCTCCAGGAATAAACATTAATAATCCAAGGATAATCATAGGCCACATTCTATCAGAATATTCAAGCGAAATGTGGCCACTTACCACCAAAATACCAAAAATCAATAAAAACGATCCGACAACAAGAAGTAAAGTTGCTAGAGTGATAGCTTTCCAAGGCACTTTTTGAGCAGGAGCCACAAATTGGGCATCGACAAAACTTCCTTTATCGATTGGTTGCAGTTTTGTGTAATCAATATTCTCGTATTCTTTTCCCCTTCGTCTTGACATTTTGATGTCTTCTAAATACTCTGTAATCAATAGAGGTATGAAAATATCGAAATGAATTTTAATATGGCAATTAACATTTATTACTTACCTTTATCATCCAACAAGCTTTTTACACAGCTCCTTATATATTCTTCATACGATTCAGCTAATATGTTCTAACGAAAGCAATGAAAATTTACAAGAAAATGTTTAATGTGAATTCTTGTCAATGATTTCCACGGACAACGTTCATTTTTTTACTAACACAATGATCTATCTACTTGCGGGCATTACTCACCAGTTAAGGAGTGTAAACTCATAATAACTTGAATAGGTATTCTGAGGCAAACAATACCTGAATTTGAATTTGCTTCAACTTTCCGGCCAAATTTTATTCTCAAACAAATCGATTGAAGTTATCATTTTAATCAGATTGCAGAGAACTTCTCTGCGAGAATGGGGGGGGGACAGGCATAGAATGCTAATGTCACTTGGCACGAAGTCTTATAGATGGCGCTGATATGTTTGACATCGATTTTTTAGGTTTTGAATGAATTAAATTGTTATATAGGAATTAACGGGGTATTTCTTGAGTTTTTCAAGTGATAAAAGACGGTTGAGATAAAACCTTGAGTTTTTTTGTGGATGTTTGACCTTCGGAGCGATTTTGACAGGTACGTTTTCAATTAAACTTTTCGACCGTCCCCTATAGACCCATTGTTTTAGGAATTGGAACGAGCTGATTTTCGTACCCCGACGCGGACAACGGCGGGGCGAATCATCCCCACAATTTCAGCCTGGGGTGATTTTTGCGCAACTCTCCAAGAGAAGAAAAGTGCGCTTGCTTCCGCTACCGTCAGACGGAGCTGGAGCCAAGTGGACTACCTCTGCAGTACAGGGGGAACCACCGGGGGCTGCAGTCCTCTCCGCACCCTCGCGAAGCGGACTTTGCTCTCCTTCCTCTCGCACTGGTTCGGCTTCTTTCCGTGGATAAACGCGAGACTACGTCGTTTTTCAGCATCCTGAATCGATACGTGGCCTGCACAGGTTAATCCAGGTTCAAGCAGATCCTAAGAAGAAAGCAGGGATTTTTTGCGAAGTTGCTCGGCGACGAGGTGAGTTTTTCCTTTGTCTAATTTGCGAGGAAAACATGGGAGACTAATATTTGCCGACTAAGAAGGGAGGGAGGTTCTTCCTCAATTACAGGGGAGGTTTTGAAGGCTCTAGAGTTTTTCTCGAGTTGGAGAGAGTACACACAGAACACGCTGTATAGGAGGGTAAAAGACCACTCTCCCCTTGGTCAGTGTAAGAAGAAGATCTTCCAGGTTTTCCTGGTTATTTTAGTGTAATTTCAAGTTTTCTCCTGTATGCATGCGAAGCGTTTTTCCCAACCTATAGGTTTTCCCATATCTATTGGTATAATTTACATGTTGCATTGTGAAATATTTTGCGAATTACAAATTTGCTTCGTGAATTTTGAAATCTGAATTTCTATTCATTCATTTTTCGATAAAAAATTTTGCTATCTTTGGATGAAACAAAAATAGGACGCTTCGACCAGAAGCTTTTGAGCGATTGTCTTTGGAAATGAAAATTTATGATTCTGATGACACATCCCCCGTAAGATTTGGCATTTCATTGATTATTTTATAATTAAAATTGACTTTCAACATTGGCGGATCTGTTGTTTGGAAATTTTGTTAAATACCGGCAAAATAATAAATTCTTACATCGGCCAAAGGGTTCGAGAGAAAATGAGCTACTAACTTCGTTGAGATTTTGGCAGTTCCCCTTATTTCTACGCTATCCACTCGAAATTTTGCATCAAGCTAAAACTGTCATTTTACGTATACGCGCAAAACTTCAATTCGATCGCATCTAAGTCCAGTAGTAACTCGTATGTACATTTTACCTGGAAAAAATCCCGAACTTAATGAAACTTATACAGGTTGTTCGGGAGTGCTATGGGTAACTTTGTCAAGTTAACCAACATGAGGACATTGTCCTAATTTGAGGAGAGCCGAAGAACCTCGATATTTTCGTACTTCTTTCGGTTCATTTTCTACACTAAGTAGTTCATTATCGAAGGTGTAGAGCATACAATTCGCTACAATTTGGTACCTATAAACTTTTTCCTAAACCTAATATCAACAGAGATACAGTCGATCAAATTTAGAGGAATTTTCTCAAAATGGCAATAAAACGAAGATTTCAGCCTTCTTACTATAAACATATCTAACATAGATCAGCTAGTTGGAATCAATAAAAAATTACCAAGAATCAGTTGAAGAATATAATAGGAATAATGAAGGTAATATATGAAAAAACACACAAGCATAGGTATACAATGTATATATACAAACTTTATGGAGCGACCAACAATTTGGAGCACTTGGAGTTGCTGCACCATCCTCGTTATCGTCGTAGTCCATGTGTCCAGGGACCATTGTCATGTTTGATGTGAGGACAAGATTTTCCACGCAGTGCTTATATACTGCAGAGCACAACAGACCAGTCTTTTTACAGCTGCAACCAGTAAGAACTTCTCTCAAACGTCAAGCAATTTGTGAGGAACAGCCTTGGGGTCTTTGAAAATCTTCAACATTGGGAAGAGGCCAGGTTTCTTCTGATACATCTGTATCACCTTCTGCTTCCCAATACAAAAGGTTGTAGGAAAAGTATGTGTTTGAAAAAATGGCAAGAATAATAGACGGTTGGGTTATTACCCTTCCCATTTTTCAGGAATTAGACTTTTTGCTTTGAAAACCCCAATGCATTCAGAAGCATTAGACGATTATCTTACCCCGTAATGACTTCACTGTCGTACTCCTCGGAAACTGAAACAGCAGTCTGTACGATCAGAACTTCTAGTGCCAACTTGACTTGGACTCCCTTGGTTTCCACCTCACCCTCAGCATCGTTATAAAGTTCATCTCGTTTGTGTTGGAGAGAAATTTTGCATGCTTAATGGTGCTGACTGAGGTTGTCTTGGAAAACACAAACTTAGTAGAGGGCATCAGCAAGGAACGCCAATAACGTTCTACTGTCTTGGTGCTTTGGTAGCTTATCCCACTACGGTATTGCTCCCAAAGTGCCTTTTGATGTAATATTGACAGACCTCCTGGAATGTTGCTTCGCTTGATTTCCTCCAAACCACCATGCTGTTTTGAGAAAAATCCTCTAGATTTGATCGGCTGTACCTCGGTTGATATTAGGTTTAAAAGAAAGTTTATGAATACATAATTGAAGGAAATTTAATTCTCTTCAAATTTAGAAATGATGTTTTGGTTGAAAACTGCACACCTCTAGGTCTCACAAAAATGGGATGTTCCATATTTGCTGTAACTCTTTGCAATTTACGGTGAATTAACTGCTAGGAGTCTCCGAAAGAAGTAGACAGTCTTCCCTCATCATATCCCATATATGTTCGATGGGATTTAAATCCAGTGGACTAGGTGGTTACGGCAAAATACCAAAGCAGTGAAATGGTCTCGTGAGGCTAGTTGACACAAGAGCTCCTCTTGACACTATGTGGTACTTCTCTATATCTTCTTCTGTTCAAACATGATGAAGAGCATAAACGTCATTCCCTTTAAATTATCACTTTCTTGAACCGATTTCTAAAAAAACAAAAAGATTTATTTTGCAAATTTTCGAATAATAAATGTTTTTATTATAGCATATTTCGAATATAACCGTTATTCTGATGCTATCAATATTTGTTATACCTTTTGGTGACGTCACTTCATGGAGTTATTTTATAACTCGAAATTCTTCTTATCCTTAGTTTCTGAATAATGAAATTTTAAATATTGCCTGTAATATATTTCTAAGAAAATAACAACAGGATTAGATTCTGTAAGGTAGTGTGATAAATCGGAAATTACTAAGTTATTCAAATTATTACAAAGTAAGAGTCGAAAGCTTTTGTAATACATTATATCTGGCGCACACGCGTAATCTAAATACATTTTGGGTGGCCTAGTATGTGTTATCAGTCATCGTTAATCTTTCTTAGTTATCGCCTCCAGACGGCTCGCTTTTATGAAAATTTGATACAGATCGTAGGGATAAAGGGTGGCAATAGAAAAAGATTAATTCGTCTGTAAATTTTAGCCTATTTGTGTCAGTAAGCACCTTCCATAGTTTTGGTTCACAGCTGAAACGGCAAAAAAATCCATCAGGCTTATGTGTGACAGTAAGCAAATTGCAAAATTTTGGTTCCCAGCTGAGACAGCAGAAAAATCCGGCTTAACTAAGTTGAAGGCGGAGACTTGGGGATAGTATTTTGGTCAATTTATGGGAAACGAAGAAGAAAAGTACTATCGTTAAGAGTCTTATATCCAGAAGTTTTGGAGAACGATATTTTCTTTTATGTAGTATTATGTGGTAGTTTCATGAGTATCCAAGTCAATTCAATTAGATAAGAAAATTTCGTAGAAAAAAGTTTTTTTTTGGGACAAGAAGTCTCCGGACGCAAGAAAGAATTTTTCTGTCTTTGAAACGGGAAAAGTACGTTATATAATAATGGATCATTGAAAATGGGGTGGAACCAGCAAAAAGGGCATAAGAATATTTTAAATATTTGAGTAGGTTTAGTTCGGAATTCTAGGTTCGGGCGTGAAGTGGTAAAGAGAAATTACACGATTAGGGTGAAGTAATACAAAAAGGATTTGAAATAAGTATAGGAAAGCCTTTATATAAGAACCTAGCACCGCTGGAAAAAAGGCAAGTAAAAGTTTTAGAAGATCGTTGGTTAAATATTGGAGAAACCAATACTTACTATCAAAATGATCCCAATATGAAAGGAGGCGAAACACCAAAACGATTATACCACGTCGTCAAGGGTATATTCACTCATCAATACGCCATAACTATGGGAAATTCACGGATTCTATTGGTTCATCAAAACATGAGTTATATAATCGTTATAATTGATTGTCAGTTTAAGAGATAAATGATCAACATCTTTTCAATTCAGCAGAACATCAACCTGAGACTAGTAAATTTGATGACATCTGGGTAAGAATATTACTCTCAGTCACGTCGATAAACCAGTTTATTACAGTAGAGGGAATAACATCAATCTCAATGTGAAATTGGCTGGGTTTTGCCAATTTTATATTTCACATATTGCGAAAAGTAAAGTGTATACAACTCAGACTGGACAAAATTTCCCTTGTATAAGTGTTATAAAAGTATATGTATTTTGTTTGCAGAATAAAAGCCTTTATTATTATAAACGAACGCATTCACCATTTTGCAACAAAACATTCCTTCGCCATTTTGCAACAAAATCTTTCCTTCGCCATTTTGTAATATAAAGGGTGTTTTTTTTTTGGAGCTATAGAACTTTAAATTGCAATAAAACAACGACGGATTATTCGATTGACATGAATTTTATTTATCCGCAAGATAATCTTGCGGCATTACATTTTGAATATGATTTCTGGCATATGACCGCCACGGCTGGCTCGGATGTAGTCCAATCTGGACGTCCAATTTTCGATGACTTTTTCCAACATTTGTGGCCGTATATCGGCAATAACACGTCGAATGTTGTCTTCCAAATGGTCAAGGGTTTGTGGCTTATCCGCATAGACCAATGACTTTACATAGCCCCACAGAAAGCAGTCTAGCGGTGTTAAATCACAAGATCTTGGAGGCCAATTCACAGGTACAAAACGTGAAATTAGGCGGTCACCAAACGTGTCTTTCAATAAATCGATTGTGGCACGAGCTGTGTGACATGTTGCGCCGTCTTGTTGGAACCACAGCTCCTGGACATCATGGTTGTTCAATTCAGGAATGAAAAAGTTAGTAATCATGGCTCTATACCGATCACCATTGACTGTAACGTTCTGGCCATCATCGTTTTTGAAGAAGTACGGACCAATGATTCCACCAGCCCATAAAGCGCACCAAACACTCAGTTTTTCTGGATGTAACGGTGTTTCGACATACACTTGAGGATTAGCTTAATTCCAAATGCGTCAGTTTTGTTTGTTGACGTAGCCATTCAACCAGAAGTGCGCTTCACCGCTAATGGACGTAGTGCGCGATACGTATTCCGCACAGAACCATTATTTTCGAAATAAAATTGCACTATTTGCAAGCGTTGTTCAGGCGTGAGTCTATTCATGATGAATTGCCAAACCAAACTGAGAATAAATCACTTGACAGCTGTTAAATCGGTCGCCATCTTGAACAGTAATGCCAACTTAAAGTTATATACCTCGAAAAAAAAAACCACCCGTTATATCGTAGAGTTTTACGAAACCTTTTTATGATGTTTGTCATGAATATCTAAAAATATTGATGTGTTCACTGATAGGTAATTTAGGTGACTCGAACCCTAATTGTCGATACCTTCTTTTTTCTCCATAGGTGGCGATATATCATGAAATTATCGTATTTTCACGGAAAAAAGAGTGAGACCTAGTTGAATTATAATACCCTCTGAGGCAAAATGGAAAAATTTTACTCCATTAATGAAAGAAATTAAATTTCTCCCATAGAGAATTTTCTATTTTTCTATAATATTTTTAATGTTTAGTTTTACAATTAATTAAATTAATTAACTATCAAAGTTTTTTGATGGGACTATATTATGTTACTATAGCTTTACATTTTCCTTCATCTACATGTAATTCGTTGTTATGTCTAGAAGTGGATTGTGTTTGTAACATTGGGAGTTCATACATCCTTTTATGAAAATCGTAGGGGGTCTATTTTCACACTAGCCATCGCTGCCAACCTTATAACTCCAACAGTGTGATATACATTTTTTTTCCACGGAGTATTGAAGATAACGACGTCTTTTTTCATCCTTGTAGTATTATTAATTCATCAAATCAAATTAAATTGTTTATTCATCAAACTATTCCAAAAAAAAACAACTTAATTACATAATTACTCCTGAACAGAATCTGAATTTGTCAGTTTAAACCCCCAGTAATTATTAACGGGTTTCAGAACACTACGGCAATAATATACGTCAAGTTCAGGAGTGATAGGTAATACAAAATGAGAACAGTATGAAGGCAGCCTAAAGCTTCATATTCTCCTCTAAATCTTGCACATACCAGCAGGATTCCTATATTCGGTCGACAGCTGATCCGTTAGAAATATTTTGCAAACGATAAGGTCCCTTCATATATGAAGCCATTATTTTTGACGTATCGGGTGTGCCAAATTCGTTGTCTAGTGAGGGGATCTCAGAACTCCTTTGAGCTAGAATAAAAAATGAATCGGGCTACCTTTTGAATTCAACTGTTTTCAATCTATAAGTGAAAATTGGAAAATGGCGTGAAATGAAAAATCTCATAACTTATTTATTTTTGGTGCTATGAACATGAAAGAATATATTCAAGAGGTTATTTTTTCAATAGAATCTATTGGTGTCATCTTTTGTTTTTTATTGCAATTAGTTGTAAAGTTGTAATCAGTTATATTTAATCAGTTTATGGTCTATTAACAAGATAGCAGATCAAATTTTATTTTGTCCATTTTCTATCATCAACAAGAACTGGTCGACAATGCATCGAAGTGCTGATCAATTGATTAGTTATTTCAAAGTTAAATAGGCGTACAACTCTGCTTCCGTCGTTTTTTTTCCCAAAATTCGAGGTTTTATTGTGAAAAACTGGTTATACATTTATGATTCAAAGTATTGTCCATCGCTGGCCACTACTTTCTCCCTTCTTTCGGGCAGCATACGAATTCCGCGTTGAAAAAACTGGTCATCTTTTGAAGCGATCCACGAATCGATCCAATTTTTTACTTCTTCATAAGACATTAATTGTGTTCGATAACAATCGCTTGTGATTGTTTCACTAGGTTTTGATAACTCATAGAACACAACGCCGAGACGGCCCCACCAAATACTGAGCATGACCTTGGAACCGTGAATATTCTATTTGGCCGTCTACGTGGAAGCATCTCCGGGATATTCCCATGATTTTCTGCGCTTGGGATTATCGTAATGAACCTATTTTTTCATCTCCAGTCACCATGCGATGCAAAATCCATTCCGGCTTTGCCTTGCAGGCAGCTGTTCACAAGCAAACAAACGCCGTTCAACATCTCTCGACCTCAACTCGTACGGCACCCAATTCTCTTGTTTCTGAATCATTACCATGACTTTCAGGTGTTTTGAAATGGCTTGTTGCGTCACTCCCAATGATCCTGCCAATTCTTGTTGCGTTTGACACACGAGTCTTGATCAAGTAATTCCTCCAATTCTGCATCTTCGAAAACCTTCTCTCTTCCACCGTCATCTAGTTTTCGACGTCAAAATCACCGTTATTGAGCGTTGAAATCTCTCTCGGCAAGTTATTTCTCTAATAGCGGCCTCACCATAGTTATTTGAGAGTATTCGATGAGCCTCAGTAGCTGATTTCTCCATATTAAAGTAGAAAATTAAAACCTCCCGGAAAAGACGAGAATTTGGCTCGTAAGCTGACATGTTTAATCGAGAATAACTTAATGATGCAGACAAAAATCGACTGATATTTCGATGGCGTTATGTTAACAAATCCCTAATATTATTGTATGACATCTTCGATCTATTTATTCCGACTACCACTTACCGCTACAGCCAAAGCAAAGTTGTACACCTAATACATCAGATTAGTCTTCTAAATTGTAGGTAAATATTTTTCTGAACTTGATAATCCTTCATCTACTAACTATCGTCCAATGAAAGTTCTTTTGATGCGAAAGGATAACAGAAATGGAACTTTAATATATATACGATTTCGTAGATGAAGAAATTATAATGTAGAAAAAAAATTGATGAATTCACGAATACCTACTTATGATAATTTAAACGTTTCCTGTTTTTTTTTCTAGCAATGGAAGAAGTGTTGCCCGAAGGAAAGAATTTCAAATTGTTAGAAGACTCGGAGCTGGAAGAAGTAGTCGATTTTCTGAGTAATTACTTGCCGGATTCCATCAAGGTAAAGAGATTTCCATAATTTTCCGAGATCCTCGAAATGGGATCTCGTGTTTCAACATCATTTAGCGATACGAATTTCGCATATTTTCACATTTATCAGATTGGCCTTGTATATGGCACTTGCATGTGGTTTGCGTGCAGATCCCCCCCGAATTCACATCGTGAATGATCGATTTTGGTCGAATTTTAATCGAGCTTCGGAAATGGTTTTCGTGGATCGGTGTAGAGTTACACAAATAATTGTTGGCAATGAGTTTTTCACACGATTTTTAACCTACATTTATCGTTTTTTTTATGTAACATTTGCTACCATTTATTTTGGAATATCGACTTATAATCTAGTCGATATTCTTTATACAGCTTATTTGTATACTAAAAAAAAACACTTTATATGCACGACGCACGTATGTCGTAAACGTGAGATTATAGGGTGGTAAAGTCCCCAGAATTTTTTTTCTTTATAACCGCAATGATGCAGATAATTCTATGAAATTTTGTACAAATTTCCTTCCACTGCATCAAGATACAAGTTCTACAGAGTGGGCAAATAAGCGAGGTAAGCGACTATATCTCAGGATCCACTCATCGGAGAGACTTGGGTGAAACATTTTTACCACTAAAGTTTTCAAGAAAACAGACTGGAAAGTTCATACCTCTGCCGCTAGTGGGCGTAATAGCTATCGTCGAGTAGAAAAACGAATTTTACTAGAAAATATTTCCTATCAAGTTGAAGAAAAAATATCATCACTGTGATTCTTGGAAAATTCTGTATCTTTTTGAATTATCATCGATCACTTTCGATTTTAAGACATCAAATAAGGGTAGGGGAACGGGAGAAATCTGACTGATTTAAATGTCTGTAACTTCAGTTTGGCCTAACATTTTTGAGCAAATTTGATGATCTCGTTTGAGAGACAGCATCTTGTTGATTGAGGAAAAAATTTACTTTTTTTGTTTTTGCTGCTTAGGCGGCGCTAAGTCAAAAGTTCAATGTTTTGTTCATTTTTCTCCGAAATTTCAAATGTAATGATATAATTTTTTCAAAAGAAACAGAAATTTCATTGAATTTGCATGAAAAAACCGGAAGCAAAACTATAGCTTCAGCCGTTCTGGAGTTATGGCAGAAAAAAGATATTCTTCAACTGATGCACTCAAGAACAACTGGGAATATTGCTGCTTTAGCCCGTAGAAAACTCAGGTTTGTCGATTTCTCGTCGATCTTGGAAATACGGCTATGATTAATGAATTTTTATCGTCGGAATTAGAGTATTTTGAGGTGGATGCCGTTTATTTTCAACAAGACGGCGATACGTGGAATCAAAGAAATAATCGCAATTTTGCAAGAAGGGTTTCTTAGCCACCGAGATTTTGTGATTCCATATCTTTAGACTATTTTCTTCGAGGCTATGTGAAATATCAGGTCTATGCCAATGCTCCTCAATCGATTCAGGAACTCAAATATGGAATTCGTGAATTTATCGAGGACATGCAGCCGCAAATGTACGAATTGGTCATGGAAAATTTCATGAAAATGATATGGTGGTGAAACCGTAGCTGTGGCGACCATTTGGATGATATCGCTTTCCATCGTTAATGCCATACTTTCTTCTTCACAATAAAATGAACGTCTTTTGATTCCTCTTAAAATATACTCGTTTTTTTCTGATATCAAAATGAAACCCTTCAATGAAAAATTCTTTATTATGTATAATCATCATCATTGAAAATTGTCAATCAATATTGTCAGACAAGGGTTTTCGAGAGGGGTCTTTACCGATCAGTTCGAAACAAACTAAGGTATATCTGAAGATGGAGACAATCAACCGATTTATATGAGGTTTACACTAAAATTCGATTTATTTTTTTCTGAAGGACAAAAAAATTGGGATTAATTTTTCATTAAAAAATATGTGTATTGGGTTATCCGTGTTGTGGTTCGGATTACGCAGCCCTCTTTCAATGGGATATGTCAAACAGAACTGTCATTTAACAATGTGGATCATTTATCTACTTCTGAACGTGTGAAAATTGTGAAAATTCACTCCAAAAACAATAATTCTGTAATAATTATTTCCTGCATGCAGATTATGGTCGACATAATTATGATAATCACGAAATTAAGTTATAGTATTTACTTAATGAGGGTGTTACAGAATTTTGTGTTCATTGTTCCAATAAATTCATTTATATGCTCAATTTCACTTCATTTCTGTAATCACCATGAAAGTTCAATTATAAACGAGTTGACAGTCACCTAAAGTACTCTCGTTAATAAAATATCAGTAATACTGATGTGCCCATTGATTATATTTGGATGGATACGTGATTGGGGATACTCATTTTCTTTCGTCAGTGGCTCTATTTAATTAAATGCCATATTTCCATTGAAATGACAGCGAAATTTGAAATAGAAAACGCTTTCGATATCTCTAATCTCCAAAGAAGACTTAGATTGTGTTCATTACAAAAGTTGCCAGTTTTTCAAGATTAAGTAGACATACATTAGTGGGTCTACTCAAGTAGGTAACGGGTGAGATGTTTAGAAAAACTAATTTCTAAACATCTTCAGATCATGTTTAGAAATACTTATTCATAAAAATCTTTAGAACATGTTTAGAAATACTAATTTTTGAACATCTTACCCATTAATTCGTTGCTAATCAATAATTAAAAAAATGTTCATGACAATATGTGCAAGGAAAACCATAAAAAAATTGTTAGATCTCTCGTCATATTTTGTTGCTTTCGTTTTGTTAATTTTGTTTGTTTAAGTAAACAAGACAAAAGTTCATTATATTTAGCTTATAGAAACTATTCGACTCATACTTCCAATCACTGCGTACAACGGGTTAGGTAATTATGGTAAATTCTTCGTTATTCTCGTGGAACGTTCGAATAGATGCTTTAATAGTATTTTCCTTCTCATTCTAGTTCCATCAAACCTTGAAGACTTACCTGAACGACCGCGTTTGGGATTTCCATTTCTACGTGAATAAAGAGTGGCCCGAACAACCTTTGGTCCTACATTTTCCCGGTATGACGAAAACGGTGAGTTCAATTAGTATGTAGAAAATAATAGTGGAAAACATCGACCGACATCGAAAACAAAAACATATTAAGCCCAACATTTTGAAGGACTATATATTTCCTTCTGCAAGTATAAACTTTTCCCTTTCACAGTGGAAATAATATTCGACTGAACTTCTAGTGACTACATTCTAATCTTTGTTTAACGAACATTTTGACACTGGAGTTGTCCTTTTCACAAACTATAGAAGTGACTGACCTAATTTATAGAAATAAAGATCGGAATTGTATTCGAATATTTGACTATTCTAAATTCAAAATTTTTTGTCATTACAAATATAGTTGACTGTTCGAATGAATATTCGATATTCCATTGTTTGACTATCAAACTTTTGGGGTATCGTGTTTTCGTGGGTAATATTAAAACATTGATGGACGACAGACGAGAACAAGTACAGCACTTGGAAACATCCTTGAAAAATCCACTAACTCAATTGGTCAACTCGTAACTTACTCCCTGAACTCCCCTCTTCCAAGTTTTATACCTGGGCTACAAACATAAGATCATTTTGTACACCTTGAATTTCTTCTTCCTTTTCTTATTCTCTAAGTTGTATGCCTGCGCAATGTTATCGTGGTACCTGCACACTAATCAGGGTAGGGGAAGATATTCTCTATTGCATCTTTCTGAGAACCTTACGAATGAGAAAGTTGTATGCACAAGTACCACAAAAAACCATTGTTACACTAATACAGGTAGGGATTCATCAAGCCAAGTAGCTTGAAATTTTAACTAACTACTTGACTCGAAAATCAAGCTCGGGAAATATTACATATTGAGCTTTACTTGACTGGATTTTAGATATTTATTGCTGAGCTTGATATGCGCGCGTCACACGGCATATATTTCTGCAATCTGGTGCGCGCTTAAACTAAATAAGGGGAATCCTCGAGCGCCGAGAGACTGAAGCATTCGCCATTGTGACTTTATTAGTAGTTTTCTCACATTTCTATGAAATCTATTGGTAGGTTTTGGTAGTTTCAGAAATATCTTTCCAAAATTTTTATCAACGCCAGCATCTTCAGCTCCTATTGAAGGACTATTTTCCAGAGCTTCTCTTACAGTTAGAAAAACCCGCAATAGGTTAGGCGACAAATCTATAAGATGGCTCATGTGTCTTAGATCCTGGCTGGAAAATTATGAAATCAAACAAAGCCTGGAGGTTTCGCAATATTAAGAAACTTTTTTTATTATTTTTTATTTTGTTATGATTTATAGTGATTCTGTTTATGTTTCTATTTCTATTATACAATATGTTCAATAAATAAAAGTGTTTTTTGCAAGGTTTCTTCTCATTTCATCATTTTTTTATTGATGTGATACTACACAATAAAACTGCTAAAAATCAAGTAGCTTGATATGATTCAAGTACTCGATGAATAAAAACTAGACTTGACTTGAAATTGAAAATCTACTACTTGACTTGAGCTTGACTTAAAATCAAGTCGAGCTCAAGCCAAGTAACTTGAAAATCAAGAAAGCCATGCAGGTACATTTATATTAAGTATTGTGACGACAAATTCGGCTAGACAAATATATTATGTCTAATTGCTTTTTATCACCACAAACTAATTCACAAATTAATAATTGACTATTGGATTTTGGAATCTTCGAACATTTAAAGATTTGAGTCCAGATGTTAGTTCCTCCATATCGTACCATCAAGGCACCCTAGGATTAATCCTCAATATGGCCGAAACTGTACAGTTCAAATCCTAAGTATTTGAAAGACATCACTCATTCTATAACGTCCTGATTGACATGAGTTGGAGATTTTTCTGTAGGTTGTTCTCATTTTCCACGAAGAGTATTACATCATCGGCATAAACTCCAGATCGCCTATTATTCAACCCTTGCCAGTTTTCATTTTTCTTATGATCTCATCCATTATGATATTGAACAGAAGTGGACTCGAAGAGAGAATTCCGCTGTTTACAGGTATTTTCCGGATAGTTTACCATTTATTCTCGCCTATAAGATGTTCCCAGAATATTCAGAGGATTTAATTTACTACTCTCGGATAATGTAAGGGAGCACCCGCTTTGTCTTGAAAATTTCTCAATTATCCGTCATTGGCGTTTCCCAGACATTCTCGTTTTTGTGTCTGCACTTTATTACGTCGCGAGCGTCGAGTAGGCTGGAAAAATCGACGGTCGGCGTCGAGAAGGGTCGACGAGTCTTGCGTTAACTGAAAGAAGCCTTTGGGGGACGGTGAAACGACTATGGTTGCTTTGATGGCATTTTGATTATGTACGTCGATGAAGGGAGAATGTTATTATAGTAGTAAATTGATGTTATAAGTCAGCTTTGGACCTTTTTATGGCCATTTCATAAGGTGTTACATTGGTAGCTTTCGATATTTTCACTGGAGGAATATTTGTTATGCAGATTCAAACTAAAACAGTAGTTCTGTCGAATTATTAGTTAAGATCTTAAAATTATGCACACTTATTTTCTCGAGTAGCGTTTATGCCCTAATCCAAATAAAACAGAAGTATTCCCTGTTTTCATTCAAATAATCCACAAAAATATGGAGAATTGAAAGTACTTCCAAATATCTTGGAGTTAAACTTGATTCTTCTTTGAAAAGAGTTCCACTTGGAAAATTCTCTTATGAAATTGAAGTTGAGGAATAATAATCTTAAAAAAATTATATGGTTCTCCATAGGGTGCTGATGCCAGCACTCTTCGTAAGGCAGTTTGATCTTGGGTTTTTCTGCTGCTGAATACTATTCTGTTTGGTTCAATAGTACTCATGTTCATGAAATTGATGCACAGATTAATGTTTCTATGAGAATTATTTGTGGAACTATTAGATATACACCTTTACTTTTGTTACCATTGCTATCACTATATACTTTCGTCTCATGTTCAAAGATAGGTTGCAGTCAAGAAATCTTCGGATAAATTACATAGTATCCAAACTTATTTCCTATTGTATCTTACCCTCCAGATACTAGAACTGTCAAATTAAAGTCAGGCAAACCTTTATGGATTAATAGTTCCTTCAATCTAATGAAAGTGACAAGAAAATGTAGTGTTCGGAATGGAGTTCTTGTAATGTCTTCGACAAAGGTCTAATCGTTTATCCTTCAGGAAGTTCCAAGTTTCAAGCTTCCTAGGAAGATTTGAGGTCTTTTAAATGGACTTAGGACTGGTCAAGGTGGTTGTAATAGTATGCTCTTCAAATGACATTCTATTGAAGGCCCTCTATGTGAGTGTGGTGTATAAGAAACTCTCGACCACTTGGTGAATACTTGTCCAATTTATAAATTTCATGGTGGTTTCCAAGCTATCCATTCAGTTTCAGATTATTTTTTAGGGTGTATCGCTAACTTTGAATCAATATAATGGGAACTATTACATTTATTACTCCTTTCTGGTTCTTTTCTTCTTTTTTGATTTAAGATTTAATTATAATATATAGTCGTCAACTTTTGATGGAGAAGCAATGGATGGAGGAGGATGGAAAAGATTTAGTTTGGATGAAGAAAAAGCCCTTCAATATAAATATGTTAGCTTCTTCTATAAACAAATACACAAACAAATCACTACACCTTCACGGGGAGACAGAGTTTTTGCTGAGGTTTTTATCTGTACTCTTGTATAATACGTTGAAATGAAGAATATCCGTTTACATTTCCTCTGCTTATACTCAGATTTTATATACACATGCTTTATTGTTTGAAGTTGTTAATTTCTTGTATTGCTCCATCTCAAAAGAATATATATAGTTACAGTTGAGGACAGTTAAAGTAGCTTAGCGGCAGAATAATTTGAATAATCCGCTCAAGCAAAACCTCTAGTAATAAAACCATTGCTGTCGTTCGAATTTTTCAACATTTTCACATCGGTTTACGTTGTCGAATGAATATAATTGAATGATAAATCATTCTTTTTGCTTTCAAAGCTTTTCCCTCACTTCTATTAAAATATTCATAACTAAAAAACTATACATGCAAACATGAAATCAGAAAAGGATAAGATAATAACGTATTAATAAAGTTTCCAACACAAAAATCAACGTAGTCTAATTCCGAACATTGTGCAGCATTTGTCGCAAGGTTTTTTTTTTGAGTTATTTTGTGGGGGGAGGAATGTTTTTTACATAAACAAATATATATATGACTGTTTGCCCTGTATGGGTTAGTTCACCTTCCATTCGAACCTTATGAAACTTTGAATAATTGTCTATTTCATTCACGTGAACCGTTCTGGCATAAAATAATGACAAAAAATACGGCGCATTCGCCATTTTGTAACAACCAACTTCTTTGATTGAGGCATTAAAATAAAAGTTGCTATAGTATATCCAAAGTCACTTGAACTAGTCCATAAAAACGATTGGCCAGATGTCCCTTCGAAGTGGATACCGCGATCCGCTGAATACCGAAGTTCATTTGAAAGTATTATTAATAAATTAATTAACAATAAATTCACTAACCTAAAAGGAATTTCTGGAAACTTGGACAACCCTTGTATAAGCGAAATATTCAGCTTCCTCCAAGTGACTTTGGATATACTATAACTGAGGATATTTTGAAAATTTCTAAATTTAATTTTGGTTTATTATATCCAATAAAACATGTTTTGGAATCGTCACAGGAAAATCGGTTCGTTCTAAGTATTTCATATGTCTAAACCTTTTTTCTGAAACCATTGAGAATATTCCAAAAAAATTTGATTTAAAAATAGTGTGTCAAACCAATTAATTATTTTAGCTTTATATCCATTTATAATAAAAACTTAAAATAAAATCCAAACATCCCTTTGGCATAGTTATTAGATTATTTCATTTTATTATTTCCAAAATTTGAAATTTTGAAATTGTTGAAGGAAAAATTCAATCCCTTCTTAAATTTACGGTGTTTACGTTTTGGAATCTACAGAATTCAAATATCGATTGGAAAAATTCGTTCGTCTGATTTATAGATATTTTCTCTTCATCCAATGAAATCCAACTCATAGTAAACAAATGAAAACGATCGTAATATGTACGACTATATGAAAACTTTATTTATTGTATCATGAACAACAAAATCATTAGAGTTAGATAAATCAATGTCAGATACTGACATTCCTGACACTTCACTATAGGGTTTTCCAATAAGAGGTTTCATTTCTATATAGAATGAAAAATGAGTATAGTTGAGATAAATCAATGTATTTTTTTTTATTGTGAGGATATCAGGCTGTTACAGTTGCGGCACCATATCCTTGAAGTGATTGTGGAAAAATGGCATAGCATTATCTATCACGTGTCACCAAAGAAAAAATCTAGAGGTGTTAAATTACAAGGTCTCAGTGGCCAACTCAAGGGATCACGTTTTCGAGAAATAGGTTAGGAAACTTTATTCGCAAAATTTCGATCGTTTCGTTGCTTGTGTGGCACGTAGAGCCGTTTTGTTGAATGTAAACGTCGTCTTCCGATCATAAAAAATTTTGAATCAGCGAAATCCCTTTGGCCACATCAATGCGAAAGTCTCTTTTCGAAAAAATTGAGGTCCAATCATGCCAGCAAACGTTGAGGATGGAGAGGCCCTAATGCGACAATTCTGCTTGTTAACGTAGCCTCCGTTCTGGAAATGGGCTTCGAAACTTTGCTTTTTGATGATGATCAGGATCATTTTGATGCATTATAAGAACCTAATCATCGAAGGTACGACGTTGCTGGTGATTGAACGGCTTGAGTTTTTGTGGTAACTGAATTTCAAAAGCTTTAAGACCTAACTCTTTATCCAAATACGATGTAATTTCGTTTGTGGAATGTCTTATACCAAGATCGTTATTAATGGCATAGCTTTTACTTGTTAAATGTTAAATGATAACAGCTGCCTAGATAGCGGGCTATTCAAAATGAACCTTCTTATTGGAAAACTCTTTGAATATGTCACAACCGTTCTTTTTTTTTCACTAGAAGTTTCGGCCATCGTGTTAAAAAAACAGCTTCAGATTAAGCTAAAGAAAAGATTGAAGATCGACGAAAATAGTGTTCAGTAGTGTTCGTTTTGGACTGAACAAATGAAGAAACAGCAATCTTAATGCTTGATGCATTTCCCTGTTCTATAACTAAGAATCGTGAATCATCGCAATCGCTAAGGTCTTATTTCAGTATATTTTCACCTCTAAGAGATTCAATTCTGAATTTTCCTGATATTAATAAAAATTTTCCACATTACTTTGTCTTGGTAGTTATGACATACCCTTTCGTCTATCAATTTTTTTTGCAAGCGTGTGTTTTCTTCCTGTCGTCAAGCTCCCCCTAGGCCAATATTCAGATCATTACATTAAATATTTTTCAGCTCAATAAAATATTCATAGTTCCACTGATGTCCGTTGCCAAGCTGAATTTCTGAATTCCCCCATTGAATATTTAATTTTCCTTATTTTGTCCACAAGTTTTCTTGCCTTAGAATCATCACAGGCGCGCACCACAACAATTTTTACATATTACCATTGAGCACGTTTTCTTCATGCAAAACTTGAAGAATTTGTTAATTTTAGATGTCATTTTCACTTCAGAATCAGCGCTCATATCAGAGCACTTTTGATTCGCAATGTTTTTTATACGATTTGAGATATTAATTCATTCTTATAAGATGGAAGAGAAAACCACTAGAGCAATTTACATTTGCTTTGAATATAAACATTGAACCGACATTTTTAAGGTGAAATAAATCCTTTTTGCCTTGTTGACCTATCAGTGTATCACCCCAATTCGAACGCGAAGCGTTTCGTTATTAATTCATTGACACTTGTTGCTGGTTGGTTCGAGGTAACACTCTTTCCGGCTAGACGAAAATTCCAATATCTGATGATGCCATTCACGAGGCGATAAAATAAAACAGATATAAAGATGAATCGATCATACGAGGATGTGAAAACCGAACCCTGAGGAACACCGGCAACTCGTCAATTCCCTAATCGAATAAACGATGCGGATCTTGATGTCCTCGATTTTTCCGCCAGTCCGGATCTGGAAAGCTGCAATGGGGCAGCCATGACCTATGGCTGGCTGGTTGCCAGCCTTGGAGAAGTACATGTAATTTTCCACGGATGGGGGCACACATCGAAAGGGATGAAAAAAGGTCCTTTTATTCAAGTAGGGCGATTGGTGTATCGATGAATGACGATGGCCTACAGCTTCCTATAGAAAAAAATGTTATTGGAGGAGATTACATCTTGTAGCAATCAACTATTACTAATATATTGTTTTAAAATGCCTAAGCCTTGTAGGCATAAAATGAAAAGCCACAGATTCCAAGTCAATTCAATTCAAAGGAAATCAATTCATCATCTGACTGACACCAAAGTGAGTCTGAGCAAATATTATCAACAGTAAAAACACAAGAGCTTTTTTTCATCGAATAAATTTCTCTTTGCAACAAAACACTTTTGCCAATCACTTATTTTACGAGAAAAACTGACATGAGAAAATCGCGACACCGAAGGTAGATACAGCGATTTTATCTAATGTCAGTTTTTCGAGCAAATTTAGTGATTGGCTGAACTTTGAGTTAAAGAGAAATTTATCTGATAAGAGAAAAGCTTGAGTGTTTTTTGGCAAGATAAATTAACGACAGAATATATGGATGAACAACAATAATAATTATCTTTATTAATACAATAAAATTCGATTATTTGAAAGCACTATATGTTTAAAATTCAAAAATCTGACAGACTAATTGACATATTTACTTGATATTGAGGAAGAGAAGTTTTTATCCGATAAAAAAAGATGCACCTTTTTTATGTCTATATAACTGGTGTGTTCACTGATTATATTTTGTTTAAGATAATTCTGGCGTCCGCTAGGAATGGGTCCTTTTTCTCTTTTTCCTCAAGGGGGAGTATAGAAAAAATTGACCAATCAACGGCATTATTTTAAAATTTTCATTTATTCTGTCAAAAATTGATCGACTTCTTATTTAACCTACATACATAACAGACCAATTGAAAAGTCCCCGATCTACCATAGTAAAACACATATTTTTGGCAAAATTCGATTTTATTATTCAACATAGTTGCCTTCGAGGCGATTATAGCGAACTTTTCGATACCATTTTTGTAGTACGATTTGCCTTTCGCTTCAAAATAGGCCTCAGTTTCGGCGATTACTTCTTCATTGGCGCTAAATTTCTCTCGAGTGAGCATTCTTTTGAGGTCTGAGAAGAGAAAAAAGTCGCTGGTGGCCAGATCTAGCGAATACAATGGATGCAGAAGCATTCGAAGCCCAATTCATGCAATTTTGCCATTGGTTTTATTGATTTGTGACACGGCACATTGTCTTGATGAAACAGAACCTTTCTTTTCTTCAAATTGCGCCGTTTTTTAATGATTTCATCCTTTAAACGATCCAATAACACTATATAATAATCGCTGTTGATGTTCTGGCCCTTTTGGAGGTAATAAATGAATATTATACCTTCCGCATCCCAGAATACTAATGCCATAACCTTGCCAGCTGACTGTTGTATTTATCCTCGCTTTGGATTCGGTTCATCGTGTGCAGTCTACCCAACTGACTGTGGATTGGACTCCGGAGTGAAATTATGGAGCCATGTTTCATCCATTGTCACATATCGACGCAAAAATTCAGGTTTATTACACTTAAACAGCTTCAAACACTGCTTAGAATCATTAACATGTTGTTGTTAATGCTGTTAACAGCTTTCTCATGTACAAATATTCGCGAATGATATGATGTACACGTTCAGATGATATCTTCACAATGTCTGCTACCTCGATCAACATCACTTTACGGTCATTCAAAATGATTTTGTGAACTTTTTTGATTTTTTCGTCGGTGACAGCCTCTTTTGGGCGTCACTGCGTTCGCCGTCTTCGGTGCTCATTTCACCACGTTCAAACATAGCATACTAATCAATGATGGTTGATTTTCCTAGTGCAGACCCCGGAAACTCTTCATCAAGCCAAGATTTTTTGTTCAACTGTATTTTTCCCCTCAAAAAGCAATATTTTATCAGCACACGAAATTCTTTTTTCCTGCATCTTTTTTCAAATAACAAAAGTAGCTACACTCACAACGAAATATATCACAAACTAATGGTGGGACAGCTGTCAAATTTTGACACATATCGTTTGAAGGTTGGTACTACGATGCATAGAAAACCTGGTGTGTCTACTTATACCTGTAAAACTTCCAGGCAAAACGGGAGATTTTTCAGATTTATACCTACTTATAGTATTTCATTTTCAAACGGCGCCAGACATTTCTGAAGAGTGCCACCTCACAGAATTCTGGTTAAGTAGAACACCAAAGCAACAAGTGGATTATCTCAAAAGTCTGAAATCAAATCGAACTAGTGCACGCACCAGGTTTTCTATGCATCTTAGATGAAAATTTCAAAATGATGCCGTTGATTGGTCAATTCTTTGTAGAGCGCCACCTTAAGGAAGAAAGGACAAAAGATCTAATCAGTGAACACACCAGTATTTTAGACATCTCACTTATAAGCGACAAAGTTACTTTCCTCGAAAAGATGACGTTTGCTTTGTCAAATACGTGCGCAAAATCCCTCCTTGGATATCGATCGTAGAAAAACGATTTCATCATGACAATTACCACATTGAGATTTGTGAAAATCGTTTCAATTCGAGCGTAAACAAGACGTCGTTTTGCTTCTATCCGACCTTCAGTATGCGACAACGGAATCGCCCTCTGCGTACAACCCTGCACTTTTACCGCATCATTCCTTCGTGATCCTGTCGAAAACCCAGAACGCCACCCTCCCTCAAGTCGCCTAAGGTATACCCCCTTCGTGATTTGGCGGGCCCGAACGGGGCGTTATTCAGCTCGTATGGAAATCGGTCCCCATTATAACTAGGCGGCTTTTCGAGAAAGACGCAATAGCGTTGCTCGGGAGCGAGTCGCGTGATCAAACGACAATATCGCCAACATAACGGAAAGTAACCGATTCCATTTAATTACAGCCGATACACTCTCTTGCCTGCTTCATTTGATTAGATTCGAAAATGAGATGTATTTTTACACACGTGGGCGGCCCCTAAGGAAGGCAAAAAAGTGGTAATTTGTTGACGTGTAATCTTCTGGAGGGTTTCCCGAGAGGAATTACTGGGTTGTTCGATGAGTTTTGCGGTTCGATAAGAATAACAGAATTTTATGGTTTGAAAAACACTTCATTATTCAGTATAGTGTCCCTGACTAAGGATTCACTGCTTGCCTTGATTGATTTTCAAGCTTCTTGGCTCGAATAATTTGAGCTTGACTTGAAACCAACTCGAATTAAGTCAAGTAGTAGTTTTTCAATGCCAAGTCAAGTATTTATTTTTTAAGTGCTTGACTTAACATTGAAAAACTGTCATGAACGGGTTGGTCAGAGAAAGTTGACCAACGTTCATTTATCTCCGGTTGAAATGTTCTTTTAACCCCTGGAAGAGCGGCTTTCCTGAGGTCTCGGAGAATTAATAATTATGTAAATTCACAAAGATGTTATGTGTGAGTTCGGCCCGTCGCTTCAATGAACAGGTCTTTTTAGTTGACTTTCTTTCTCTAGGGACAGGATTAGTTTACTGGGTCAATATAAATCGATTTAAATTTTAAAACTAAATATAATAAAGAAAAATAAAAATAACTAAAATTACACTCAACGGCCAAAACTTGATGAAAAAAAAACAAAAAATGTCTCAAATAATCTGTTATTCAAACAAAAGAAAAAAAATTCCAACTCTGAATTTGGGAGAATCGGGACTACTCAAATAAACTTATTTTCATCGAAAAAAAACATTCCAACATCAACAAATAAAATAAAAAGTAAATAGCCAAAAAAAACTTGCCCTTATCCCACGATGCTAGGTGAGTATTTTAAGCCCTGCCTAAACCTAGTTTCAATTTTTTCAAACTGTTCACTCGAAACGTGTAATTCCTTATATAACACTTCACTCCCGATCTAACCTAATTTATTCCAAAACAAATTCTAAACTTTATCCCAGAAAATTCCTATTCTTCTATTTCTGACCTAATTCAACCGTTCTTAGAGTTAAAACAATTCCTTCTTCCAAAAAAAACTTGAAATTCCTTCAACTCTCTATCATCTACTAAATTTCCTTTATTTTTTGATTCAACCTTAAAAAAAATTACTCTGATCCTCAAAAGAAATTGTTTTAATCTAAGTCCGGTTTCGCCTCCGACGTTCTAATTCTCAACCCTTCTCAATAAGAGACCCTAAGCGATACTGACTTCTTCTTTCGACCTCCACAAAAATCGTAACATCGTACTTATCTAAGACCGCCCAACAATTCCCCAAGATACCATGCCAATTAGATCATTGGTTGAAAGATTTTTTGTCCTTTTTCATTTTTTTGTCAACAGGCCTTTAACCTCAGTCCAAACTAGATTTTTATGCAGTCTCAGCAAGAACCATACTTCGAATTTGCCTACAGCCTGACAGATTTTCTGCTGTGTCATATATGACCAAAAAGCATTTACTGAACTTAGATAAGCCAAGATTTCCCCGTATCTAAATATATTCTTCTTATCCGTGAAAAATATATCGATTTCGCCAACGCAGTGAGACGATAAGTAATGAAAAGCAATAATCGATAAAGAATATATCCTGCTTCCAAGATAAGATCAGTTTACATAAGTCTCGACCGCTCTTCTGAATTTAACGTCCATCGTTCTGAATAATAATTCTAATAATTTCAATAATTTCCAAATTCCCGATTTACTACAGAACTACTACTTGACTTGAATTTGAGTTGGTTTCAGGTCTAAGTCAAATTATTTGAGCTTGAGCTACCACTTGACTTGAACTGGAGTTGATTTCAAGCCAAGGCTTAGCTACTTGAGCTTGAGCCTAGTAGCTTGAATATCAAGCCAAGCCGTGAATCCCTATCACTATCCATCAATACTCTTGTTCCAAAAAAATTCCATTTTATATATACTTACAGTTGTTATGACCTCATCATTTGATGAAAAACTCTTTCCAGGTATGATTTTTTTATATTCGGAAACAGGTGGAAGTCGCTAAGGGTCAAATCTGGTGAATACGGTGGATGCACTAACAATACGAACTTTGCATTCTTGGATTTTAGCCATTGTCAAAATGCTCTTCTGACACGATTTTGATAAAAAAAAAATGTTTGTCTTCTCCAAATCGAATCTTTTATACGAATTTTTTCTTTCAGTTGGTCTGAAAGGTTACAATTCAATAAATCAGGAATTTATCATAATACCAGTTTTCAAGTTATCCACACACAAAATTCCTTTCGCATGCCGAAAAACTGATGCTTACACCTTCTTGGCCTATTTCTGCATACGAACTTATTTCTGAGCCGAAGAACCAGGCTCACGCTACTTTTCAGCGTTTTGTTTTGATTCAGGATCATCCATAGTGATGAATCAACGCTCAAAATCCACTTTATCCTTTCGAAAATGTTGCTGAGATAGTCGCATTCGAATGTTTTTTTGTTCAATTGTTAGCGAATGCGGTATCCATTTTGTATAAAGCTTTCTGCAACCTAATACTTCAGTTGAAATATTGCTTACACTGAGAAGTCTAGGGCTTCCACTAAATTTCTTGCATCACTTATCGTTCCCCACGGAATATGATAGAAATCCCTTTTCAATATTTCATTGATAACGAAATCTTCTTGGAAGTAACACCATATAGGACTCTTCGGCACTGTCAAGTTCGTATTGAAATATCGATTTCTCTAGACTAGACAATGCTAGTGGTAGCCTTTCAATATCTTCAGATATTGATTCTCATTATTATTAAACAAAAAAGTTATGTTCGTACTAGCCAAACATGCTTCGGCAAATAGACATAACATTCTGTTCTTGAAGACAGGAATTGTCTCGAATATCAAAAGTTATACTCTCCGAGAATAAATGTGGAAGCCTTCGAATGTATAAGAATTCTTGAATCAACCACAAAAGAGACACTTTCCGTTTCCCACAGAGGATTATAGAAATCCCTTTTCAATATTTCATTGATAACGAAATCTTCTTGGAAGTAACACCATATAGGACTCTTCGGCACTGTCAAGTTCGTATTGAAATATCGATTTCTCTAGACTAGACAATGCTAGTGGTAGCCTTTCAATATCTTCAGATATTGATTCTCATTATTATTAAACAAAAAAGTTATGTTCGTACTAGCCAAACATGCTTCGGCAAATAGACATAACATTCTGTTCTTGAAGACAGGAATTGTCTCGAATATCAAAAGTTATACTCTCCGAGAATAAATGTGGAAGCCTTCGAATGTATAAGAATTCTTGAATCAACCACAAAAGAGACACTTTCCGTTTCCCACAGAGGATTATAGAAATCCCTTTTCAATATTTCATTGATAACGAAATCTTCTTGGAAGTAACACCATATAGGACTCTTCGGCACTGTCAAGTTCGTATTGAAATATCGATTTCTCTAGACTAGACAATGCTAGTGGTAGCCTTTCAATATCTTCAGATATTGATTCTCATTATTATTAAACAAGAAAGTTATATTCGTACTGGCCAAACATGCTTCGGTAAATAGACATAACATTCTGTTCTTGAAGACAGGAATTGTCTCGAATATCAAAAGTTATACTCTCCGAGAATAAATGTGGAAGCCTTCGAATGTATAAGAATTCTTGAATCAACCACAAAAGAGACACTTTCCGTTTCCCACAGAGGATTATAGAAATCCTTTTTCAATATTTCATTGATAACGAAATCTTCTTGGAAGTAACACCATATAGGACTCTTCGGCACTGTCAAGTTCGTATTGAAATATCGATTTCTCTAGACTAGACAATGCTAGTGGTAGCCTTTCAATATCTTCAGATATTGATTCTCATTATTATTAAACAAAAAAGTTATGTCCGAACTAGCCGAACATGCTTTGGCAAATAGACATAACTATTTGTTCTTGAAGACAGGAATTCTCTCGAATATCAAAAGTTACTCTCCGAGAATAAATATGGAAGCTTTCGAATGCATAAGTTTTTTCGAATCAACGACAAAAGAGACACTTAATGTTTCCCACAGAGGATTATAGAAATCCCTTCGCAATATTTCATTGATAACGAAATCCTCTTGGAAGTAACACCATATAGGACTCTTCGGCACTGTCAAGTTCGTATTGAAATATCGATTTCTCTGCGACTAGACAATGCTAGAAGTAGCCCTTCAATATTGTGTGGATGGCATTTTCCTATTGCTGATACATTGACCAGATAAATAGTTAATATCGTATGATATAATCACTCTATTGGAAATTTCACCTATTTATTTTCATCAAGTATTTCCAAATATTAGCCGTTTCATTTATTATATCTTAAGATGAATTATTTGACAAACATCGTTTTGAGGGCATAGTTTACTCATGAATCGTGGATTTTTTCAGTGGTGTAGTTTTGCCTGTTTATACTATAGTACTCTGGGGTGTTTCCTATCAAGCAGAGAAGTTATTCTTGAAACGAAAGCGTTTCTTAAGATCCTTAGCACTAAGGCCTAAGACGTCAAGCTGTAGAGATTTCTGTTCAAAAAATATAATGTACCATCTTATATTTAATTCAATATTTTTATGACAATTTGTACATTCATCAAATCCAATTATTCGACAAAAGGAAGAAATTATTATGAGATGTCCAGATATCAAATAAAAAACAACAAATGTCTTTCATTTACTCGAAGATTTTCCAATACGATAACCTGTATTTTTTCTACGATTTCTGATGTTGTGACGGTCCTTGACATGGATCGCCTTCAAGGCTTCAAGGTAAGACAAATGGGAAAAATCGGGACTGGATCTGTTTCTGATGTATTAAGGTCCATACGCAATCGAATAACCTTGAGCGATAATATTGCTGCTGCAAGTGAAAGTGTTGGAGCAGATCCAAACTTATTCATCCCTCGGCGCGCACAACATTTGGGTCCATCTTACGGCACGCTTTGACGTATTTTGTATATGGATTTGTCTCTACATATTTTCAAGGTTCAGTTGACACGAGAACTAAGCCCAGCTGACCATAGAATGCGTAGAACATATGCCGATTAGGTGCTTGAACAAAAACGTTTGGATGACGATTTTTCGCATCGAAGTTGCTTCAGCGATGAAACAAAATTTTCACCCGATTATTATGTAAGAAAGAAACACATATAGGTCTCGGAAAACCAACATCTGCCAAGTTATTGGTAAAATATTGCCGGTGAGTAATCGAAAATTGCCTCACCAGGGTCGACTCCTTTCAGAGATCATGCGACGGACATTTAAATGATAGTTTCACATATAATGAAAAGGTCTAAGCATATATTACGATAAAAATTCACTTTTGGAAACACGAAAGAAACAAGCAAAGAAAAAACAGTAGAAACGGAATTCATTTAGTTCCGAAGATCCCATTGTTAGAAATAAAAGTACAGGAGTGTTTTCAAGTGTAGTTTTAGGCTGATCACCACTTTTCTCTATTCGAGGAAATATAGCATTATGTTGATGATGTTTCATCAACTACTTTATTGGCTCATCTATAAATGGACACATATACGTTATTTGCAGCAATATAACTCAAACTCCGCATGAATTTAGTTTAGAGGATAATTACACCAATGAAAAATAATGTTGATAATAACAATAAACCTTAACTGTACCTCTAGTTATATAGCCTTCGAACATTCATGTTCTAAACAAAACATAAAAAATGTGGCAACAATAAATAATTCAGAGAACTCGCATCTCAGTTTTATAGTTTTGAAGTTCTCAAATACTCGATTCATATGAATAAGATTCAACTCTTTTATTGAGGTGGATAAGAATTCATATTTATTAAATTGCTATTTCCATACCTCTAGTACAAAACTAATGTGGGTTGTGGTCCTTATACTGTGACTAAAGTAGTTCACGGCCAAGGACAAATAAGGGAAATAAAAGAACGGGATAAAAACACTTATTCAATTTATTTCCAACCCACTAAAAATGTGTGAAGAAGATGATATTTCGATCTTATCGATTTTAACGGTCGCTGGCCACTTGGGGTCGTTGATGTGAAAATCTTTACTCTTTTCGTTGTCGGTGCAAGTGTTGTACATATGTTGTAGATGTAGTTTCTCGTAGACTGGTCTGAACTAAATTGAATTATTCGCCCTGAAATGCCGAGTTTCATGGGCATTCAGGCCGTTTTCCATTCGACCGTTAGCAAAGCCTTCACACCGAGTTCTTCTGTTTTTAGCGTTTTGGTTCGAAATTCAACTCAACTCGAATATTTTCGAGGGAATCGATAGATTCCCTACACTAATATTGGGTTGAAGTAATACTTCGCAGTGCTCATAATGCAACTGTTGGAATAAAATTTCAATTATTTTTTTAATTCGCAGCCGAACAACAAAGTCTACGAAAGCTTCAGCGTGTTCTGTCCTTGCGATCAGCTGGACAACTTAGATCAACTGAAGGAGGAAGACGTGTTGATTGACTGGACCCGGCCAATATACATGAACTTCACGCATGCAAGCATCATGGAAAGGATCGAGGAGTTCTACTCAGAAATAGGAACAATGGAAAAGATGACTGGAGACATTTATGTCCAGACTGACGAGGACTGGGAGGAAGGGAGCACAGAAATGTACGTTTACTTATCTATTGATTCTTCCATTGTTCTCTCCATGATTTGTCTAGAAGTTTTCCTTACACTTTTCTTTGTATACAGAGTGTTTGATAATTTGACGTGATTATACAATAAAATTATTCAAATTAAAAATTTTTAATGAATATAGAATAAGGAGATAAATTAGATGAAAAATTAATGCTCGAGTCTTTCAGGATCAAATTGTGAACAAATTTTGAAAATTCTGGTATTTACAAAAAAAAGATATTGAACCCAATCATAAATCAATGAATTGTATAACGGAAAAGATCAGGAGAGGGGGGCAATATGAATGTGGATATTTTGAAAATTTGAAAAGTAGAAAAAAGGAAAAGAGATTTCTATTTGTTCTTTTGCGTTTGCATTTTACATTTGATATGTTTTCATACTTGTGATTAGGCATTCACACACCAAATACAAGTAATAGTCTAACTAGAGCTTCTGTGGTAGGTATTTTGTTTATTCCGATGATTGAACATGATTTTGTAATATGTTTGATATTGTTAATAATTTATGGAATTAATATATTATTATTATATTATGAAAATAAAAAAAAACTAGTGTTTATAAGATAACTAATATACATTATAAAGAAAATGTATCCAGAAGTATATCAAACAAAAAATAAACAGGGTGTTCTACCATTGACGCGACTCTTTGAAATATGTATTTTTGACTCAGTATCGTTAGGCTCAATTAGAGCTAAATTCTCAAATCGTTTGTAAATAAAGAAGTATAAATGACTGAACATGTTTTTCTTATGGAAAACCTTATTTTTCATTGAATTTTCTGTGATTGCATGCAATAAATATACCAAGAATCTATTTTCCATTCTTCTAGTATTCACTTTCAAAGTATCGTTCAAATGAATTTATTAATTTCGAAGTTATATGGTTTTTCCAGAGGCTCGCCAATTTATTGAAAATCGAAATATCTCGGAAATGGCAGAACACTCTGTATATAAAAAAAATTCTCATTATTATTAAACAAAAAAGTTATGTTCGTACTAGCCAAACATGTTTCGGCAAATAGACATAACATTTTGTTCTTGAAGACAGGAATTGTCTCGAATATCAAAAGTTATACTCTCCGAGAATAAATGTGGAAGCCTTCGAATGTATAAGAATTCTTGAATCAACCACAAAAGAGACACTTTCTGTTTCCCACAGAGGATTATAGAAATCCCTTTTCAATATTTCATTGATAACGAAATCTTCTTGGAAGTAACACCATATAGGACTCTTCGGCACTGTTAAGTTCGTATTGAAATATCGATTTCTCTAGACTAGACAATGCTAGTGGTAGCCTTTCAACATCTTCAGATTGTTATATTATTTGACATACCTCGTTTTGACGGTTTAGTTTACTCATGAATCGTGGATTTTTTCAGTGCAGTATTTCTGCCTGTTTATACTATAGCATTCTGGGGAGCTTTCAATCAAGCAGAGAAGTTATTCTTGAAATGAAAGCGTTTCTTGAGATCATAAGCAGGAATGCCTCAGACGTCAAGCTGTTAGAACTCTTCAAAAAATAAATGTACTCACTCCCATGTTGTTATATTTTATATTCAATTCAATATTTTTATTAGAATTTGAACCTCCATTAAATCCAATGATTTGACAAAAGAAGAAATGATTACGGGACGTCCAGATATCAAATAGAAAACAACCCGCCGATGATTCTTGGAGCCAAACTGTATAGGTAATGCGTTTCCATTTTGAGAAGAACAGATTTCAAGAAGACGATCAGGCTTGTGCGCTGCTCCAGCGATCTTTTTATAATATTGAGGAATTTCTTGAGTATACATTCGAATATACGTCTTCATGTCACATTTTCAGTTTTTTTAATGTTCATGTGATGTGATATACCTTTGACAAAGCAGGCGTTCTTAGTCATCTTTGTGATAATCCTTCTCTCAGAAAATTGGTGTGTTTCTTCCAGGAACCACTGACCCCTGATATTACACACTCCATCTATATAGTGGATAGTGGTGAGGTTTATGACTGAAACAGTACAGTTCTTCCGAGAATCGCGCAGTCTTCGACGCCATCTCTCGGATTAAATTGCCACCACATACCTATTTGCTAACTCTTATGCTCGAAATCACCATTATATCTTACATTCATACTGAAAATGCCTGTAAAGACAATAAAGATGATAAATGTCAATCAAAATGGCGCAAAGCTTAAATATTGCGACCTTATTGAAACACACTTCATAAGTTCATAATGCCTATGTTTAATTTCAGAGAATTCGCAGACGATGCGGAGATGCTGCAGCTGTCACCCGAGCATGCACCCACCATTTACGAACTTTACCCCGCAAATCACATGGAATGCATCGAGGTGTTCGAAAAGCTCATGGCAACACTGCCCTGTTACGGTGTCTTCTCCAAGACGGGAGAACTTGCCGCTTGGATGGTACAGTCGTACTATGGCGCGATGTTTTCGATGCAGACAAAGCCCGATTACAGGAGGAAAGGCTATGGCCTCATCCTTGCCAAGTACCTGACCAACATAGTCAAAAACCGCGGTAAGGTGTAGATAGGTTAGATTTATAGTCCGTTCGAATATAGGTCGGAGCAATATAAGCATAATAAATGGCATAGGACGGAGCAATATAAACAGAACAAATGGCATGCTTTGCACATAGGGCAACTCATATCATTGGTAAAACGGTTATGAATCCTATCCCTTGTTTGTCCCTAACAGGGTGCCAGGTTCTACTCGTGGATATGATCATTCGAATCCAACAGTATAGGTGGACCTTCATTTATTCATCGTCAACGTTTACAAATGCCTATTAAATAACAGCAGTACAGTAGTTGACAGTACATTTCCGAGTTGATAGTTTTGATCGTAATAGATAATTTCTTGCAAATATCACCAAACAAACATCAAAACTTTCCTGGCAGTCAATACTAGCTTGGCCACCGTTTCCGCTTGACGTTGTCGTAAGTGATCCACTTTTCATCATACGTCACCAACCGCTTCAAAAATGGGTCGATTTTGTTGCGATTCAGCAGCGATTCGCTGATGGAAATTCGGTCCATCATGTTTTTCGGAATCGACGAAACCAAAATTGCTCGTGATTGGCTATTACAGTATCAGGACCAAAAACGCTATTCAATTTTCAGCCGCCTAGCTTGCATTTACCCCTTCATCGAAGAAAAACTGTAAAAAATAGCGTATTTTCTGTTTGGTAGTGTCTATCTTTGACTTGCGCTCGAACTAAACTGAGTCAATTAATCACAAAACTGTCAGAAAAGTTTTTGTAGCCCCAACACTGATCCCTGAAGTATATCAGCGTTTTCCGTGATATCTAAAGTAATTGATTTTTTCCAGGTTATATGCCTTTTGTGGTTATCCGTCCTGAAAACGATGCTTCTAAGGGTCTCTACACAAAGCTGGGATTCAAGAAACACTTCGAAACCGTAAGGGCCATCTTACACCCGAATGATATGGCAAACGACCATCAGGGTGGGGGGGAGGCATCGTAAAATAACTAATTCTGACTACCACGCACATTTTTAATAGTGGCTTTCATTCGAATAATAAGTATGATGATCATTTGCTCTGTACTTTCTCGAGATGCCGCAATGAAAATGGTCGAGTGTGTCCAGACCTTTAGAGGTGGATTTAACGGTCATCATTCTTTGGAGAAAGAAACATGAAGGCAGGAAATTTACATTTAATTCAGGGCGAATCATTATGTGCGCTCAGGTAACAGAAACAGCTACAAAACCTATACACAATATGAACCAATCTCTTGGATCGTTCAAGTTCATAGAGGTCATGACGTATCATTTTTCAAAAGCTGAAAAACAGATATCTTACATATCGAATGTATGTTTCTTTTTATTCTGGTCGCATTTTTGCTGCTCTGAATTAAAGTTGTTAGTTA
Source organism: Harmonia axyridis (assembly GCF_914767665.1). Taxonomy (NCBI): domain Eukaryota; kingdom Metazoa; phylum Arthropoda; class Insecta; order Coleoptera; family Coccinellidae; genus Harmonia; species Harmonia axyridis. Next base: position 71,478,645 of record NC_059501.1, read on the forward strand.
TCACAAATAATATCCTATTGTGTTGTTTGAAATGTTTTTGTAACAGAGGTTCGTTCAAACAATATAATATTTTTCGCCAAAAAGTCCATAATCATTCTGAGAAGTTTCGTTCGTTCAAATGTGTAAGAAGTAGTTTTTTTAGCTTTGCGGTTTAAATTTCAGAATATAAATGGTACACTGTAGTTTGGTCGAAATTTTATCGCCGAGAAGATTTTTCAAGAATTCTCCGACAATTTTGAGAATTTATTCAATCGTCTGAAGAATGGTATGCAAATAATTGGATGAGTAGATCCGTTTCTTATGAACCTTCCTTAAAGGCTGTGCGTTTTATATGAAGAACAACTTTGAGATAATTTTTATTAGTTTGAGGGTATTGAATGTCTTATAGTGAAAATTTAAATTTGAAAAATATGTAAAAAAAAAACAAACGTGGCTGTGAATTATTGAAGCTCATTTTGTAACTTGAGTAAATGAGAAAAAATGTACTGTTGAACATAAAAAAACCTGTTACAAAAACAAGAAGTTGAACTTAGTTTTCAGGGCAGTCTTCATCCAATATCACTGCTCCTCGAAAATTATTTAAAAGAATACTAGTTTTAACTTATTCATTGAAATTTGATAGAAAAACATAGGTCTACCAAATTTATATTCAACAAAACATCCCGTTATTGAATATTAAATATCACTAGATTTGATATATTTTCTGCTTTCATGTTCTATTGTTTTCATTTCCAAAGAAAATATTGATAACAAAATGAATGTGAGAATGATATATTCAATTACAGAGTAAAAGAAAGTCCGGCATCTCCAAAGTTAAGACTTCTTGCCTGGCATAGCTCTCAAATGCTAATTTTTAGCATTCTCAAGTTTTGCAAATTTCTACAGTACCTATCAAAGAATTGCACCAAACAAAATTTTACCAAAAAAAAAACATGTTAAAAAACAGCTTCACCATCGTCATTTTGTGAACTCGATGTTGATATAGTTGTTCTGATGAGCAATTATGAATTTAAATCGTCTTTTGGATCCAGCATTTTGGAAATATCCCTAGTAGTGAATACCTCTTATAGAAGAAGTTATTTTAGGACCAACCATGTAGACACGAATCGTTTGTAAATTTCCATAAGCTGGTAGTGTTTAATAATTTTACAGAATGTATTTATAATATATTTTATTCCATGAAATACTTCATTTCTTATTTCATTATCCTCTTAATCCACTTTTATATCTTAACTATTTCAGGCAAAAGGGTTACTTTGTAAAGGATCTACAGTTCAAAAATTTTGTTTGTAATTACTCAAAATATTTAATCAAGCATAACAAAGCAACAATATAGTATATCACTTTTATATATCTTAAAAATAGAAAAGTTTTATAGAAGTTTTAAATCAAACATAAAATTGAGATTATCTTGGACACATTGCATGTCTACCACCATCACAAGGTAAAGTAGCCCCAGTTATGAAACTAGAATCATTTCCAGCCAAAAATAATATGGTTTTAGCTACCTCCTCTGGAGTACCTGGACGACCCATAGCATGAGTCTCTTGGCTCCTTTTCAAAAATGCTTCATATTGCTCTTGATTCATACCAGATCGTTTATGCAAATTGGTAATGGTGACACCTGGGTTTACACTATTACACCTAACTTTTTTCGGAGCCAACTCTAAGGCTACACATCGTGTGAATTGATCCAGAGCTGCTTTAGAGACACAATATGCCAAAACGCCAGGAAATGCTCTAATACCATTCACACTAGATACGTTTACAATTGTACCTTCCGTCTTAATCAAGTGAGGAACCGCCAATGTTGTTAGTTGATAAACTGATCGCATATTGGTGTTCATTATTTGGTCGTATTGTTCTAAAGAAGTGTTTTCTATGCTTCCAGAAGAAAGGATGCCTAAAAACGAAACGCACTGAATGAATTCAGCTTGGCTAGCTGAAGTTAATGTTCTTAAACTCCTCAAATTACCGAATACAGACCTGCATTATTAACCAAAACATCAAGTTTTCCAAAATGTTCAATGGTTTTGTCCAAGATTGCTTTCACGTCATTTTCATTAGTGAGCTCACCCGTTACAATAAAAGGATTTGATGTGCTTTCTGGACATGCAACACTGCACTGTTTTGAAACATTATTTAAATTATCAATATTTCTACCAGCTAAAGCGAGTTTTGCACCATGTTCACTAAAAAGTTTAGCTGCTGCAGCTCCAATTCCTGAGCTGGCTCCGGTTATTAAAACTACTTTGCCAGCGAATTGCATCTTCAATTTCAAAAAGACCTATGTAAATAAACGTGTTGTCAGGATGAAATCCAGGCAAAGAAAGATTGAGAATTTATATAAATCTGAAAATGCAAAAAAATAAGTTTCTCATTTATTTATCTATACTCATTTGAATTATCTCTTGAACTTTAATCTTCTGAGTTGTGACCTCTAATCTAAGCCTTCAACCTACAATTTAGAATTTTCGAAATTTGACAACTAGTATCTGATCCACAGAACTTCTGGTCTTCTAAAGCTAACAGGCCAGAGGGATGGTCTAAAATGCGGCGTAGCCAATTCTACGCTGGAGGGTCATCTCGGAATCCAGTATATTTACATATATTTACATTTATTATTCCATTGAACTTAGATTGATAATACCAACAGTTCTCTGCTGATCGATTGTTTGTTGACATAATGCAGTTGGTTACATTTTTTGTTCAGTTCGATTGTTTGAATTGAGAATAAAAGGTTCATATTACGTATAGAATTGTGAAAATATTTGTGTTATGTATGTGATACTCTTAAGGTAATCGTAAGTAATTGCACAAGTGCATCAAAATTACCGATAATTTTGCATGAAATTTTGGAATGCGAAATTATCCGGTCATTTTGATGCACGAGTGTAATTCGGGGGAATATTTCCCGAATAAACTGTTACATCACTTGTCAAACTGATGTAGAATGGAATTGCCATAGATTCGAACTGTGTAAGATGCATAGAAACTATGCATCTATGAACAGAACAATTATCGCAGTGCAGTTTCGCTTCCTACAATGCAATTATCGCTGTAATTTTCGATAATTGTTCTCCAGATACATAGAATTTTTGACAGGAGGGAAATATTCATTGTAATCAATATATTAATACTTTGGCGAGGAGTTCTTAACCAATTTTTATGATTGCGCTCTCTTTCAGGAGATTGTGATATTTAAACACAGACTAGTAATCTGTGATTTAAACCCGGGACTACTGTATAATGGAAATTCAATGGCCTCTGCCAGCTCAGAGACATCTCTTACCTCCATGGCGAAGCGAAGCGTGATATGGTAGCGTAGAACGGTGGAGTTTATCTTCCAAATGGTTTAGAATTAATGATTTCCGTTATTTAGATTCTGAAGAAAGCAACACACTAACAGAGAATTCCTTGTGGAATTAGTTAGGTAACAGATGAAAATGTAAGGAACATTTAGTTCATTAGAAAGTCTCAAATTTTATTTAAATTCTCAGAAAGACGTTTCGCAAGATTTATTTATAAAATATTTTCAGGTGGTATGAAAAACATCAAGATATGAAAACGTCAGCGTAGAATCATTTTCGGGGGCAATATTCTTTTTACCCTGTTGATATTTAAGAATAATTTGTATTTTATGGAATGATTGAATATGAATGCCGCTGAAAACTGAATCATATCAATAAATAATAATAATAAGTACAAAGTCTCCATAAATGATTTTAACATCATAGTGATAGGTAGGGAAACAGAGAGTACACAAAATTTGGATAAAAATTGATAAAATATAATTGATGTTTCGAAATTTTATCATTTAGAATATTTACTAGTATTAGTGAAAAATGGTTTGAATAATTTGTCCACTACGATGTCACCATAATTTATAACGACATAAAGATTAGGTTTTTATAAATTATAGTGAATCAGAGAATTTTTCAAAATCACACGTGATACTCCGATGTAATAGCGGCAACGTCTAATTTTCTGGTCTGTTAAACAGAGAAGGCCATGAAAATAGGAAACATTCTTTGACATATGACTTATTCGCATTTGTTATGATCAGTGGTTCAGGTTTTTAATTATGTCAGATATGACAGTAGTTCTAGGAATGTAAACAAACAAAACTAGTGACATATGCTTTGTTCGATAAGTGTGATTTGCAAAATTCCAAGGCTATCCTCATTTCAAAAACATTTTGTAATCAGATTTCCGTATTGCTTGATTAAGGCCAAAGGTCATTCTATAGGTCATCTTAACGAAACGAATCATTCATTGAAAGCTTGTTAATAGGAGCAAGACTCAACATTATTTGCAAAAAGATTCCACCTCAGCTAACAAGTTGGTAATAATCTTATTGGCTAGAGTTCCTCCGGGTTCTATTTTTGATTGGTTTGAAATTGTAAGATAAATATTCCTTGCGTACGCGAGTCATGCGACATGACGAACATGGTGGTGTGAATTATATTGTTTTGATTGTAATAGAGTTTGTTTTCAAGTGAAATTTTAGGTGATTCCACTTGATTTTTCAAAAGTTAATACTGGGATTTTGTTCGAATTCATCGAGTGATAATATTGTGTGCTATTTTGCTTACTGACAATCTGTGGCAAGTTTTATTGATGTTGAGTCACTCTGGACTATTCGATAAAGAATATTTCTAAGTGATTGTTATTATCAAAGGTATGTAGATTAAAATTTGGTATAAATCATATTACATTTTGCTCTTAGTCATGATATGATGGTTAGTTCGCCAATGTATTCTCCACAAAACATGGTTTGTTTACCAAAAATAGGACAATCCAATCGATATTTTTGTTTGTCTGAGGTCGTGTAATGTTGACGTTTTTATTCCCACTCATTGGCAGCTGTCATTAAAGAATAACAAACAAATTATCTGGTTGAATTGTTTGTGTCTGGATTTAGAAGGATTCCTTATTCATATTAGAAATTTCTTGATAATGAATGAGAATTACTCTCATCTAGCCACGTGCTTCTGTTGAATGTGTAGATTAAAAATTATTATCAACTTTCGAGCTTCGCTTTTGCTAAGAAGGTCAAATAACTATATTTCAACATTGATCGAGATAAATTGAGTTCAGTTTCACCCCATTGACAACTAGTTCAATTGAGTTTTTTGAAATTTTGTTTTCGATGATTTAATTTTAATCCATTACTATAATACATATTACGTAATATTTAATCTATTATTAAATATTTCGAGTTATATTCGAGTGAATGAGTTCATTGAGTTCACCTTATATGTGTACAAAATGTAGTCTTTGGATATTGTGGATTGAGATTTTGTTATTTTTCCAGTAATATATTTTTTTACAATAAAATTTTCGGGAGTAATCATTAAAATGAGATACCTAATATTTTCGAATGATTTCATTAAATAAGCTTTTTTTATGACTTCGCGAGTGTCGAGAAAAATATGATAGGAAGTTAAGGAAATTGCAAATCTTTAGGTATTCAACAAACCTTGAGGATATTTAAAATTTCGAGGTAGGCTTATTCCTATCGAATTATGATAGCGTTACTTCCACAACAAGTTTTCCTCATTTTAGCATCGATCTGGCAAAATTGGACCTTGACTAACATCTGTTTTGTGTTTAGATACGATACCAATGAATTCGAATTTAATTCGATTGGGTTCAATTCCCAATTCAAGGACGAAGTCAGGAATGCTATTATAACTGTGAAGACATGGCGAATTATATTAAAATACACTGCGCTTCCTTTGAATTGTTCTATTATCAATTCTTCAGAATGAATAGAACTTATATATTTAATCAAGCACCTTGAAATTTTATATCACGGTGTTGGTCTTAGGAATTGAGAATTTCAAAACAAAATAAGAATATTTTCGCAGCTTTTGAAAATCTGCCTGTAATAATAAAAACTGAATACACCATAGCTAAAAGCCTGGAAATTTATAAATCTGCTGATCGAACCAAACGTGGAAACCTTCAGAATACATACAAATACCACTAAATGGAAATCTTATTAGAATTTAACGAATTCAAAAGAATTTTCACCGCGTTTTGGTACCGCACTGAATCTTTTGGAAATTTAAGATGCCATAATTTCGAAATATCTTTGTATTTCAGCGTCTACAATGACAGATTTCACTGGGGATTTCTTCCTAGATCCTGGAATCATAATCAAACAAGAACCTGTGAACAGTGACATCATTATGACGACCTCAGCAAGCGTGCCTATTCCTTTGCCGAAAAGATCGCAAATGGAAATTAATGACTACCATAGGGACTTCAACTTTGAATTTGAGAATTCTCAATCTCCCATTAATCAGGATATATGCTACATAGGCCAATTTCAAACGCAAGACCTTGAAAACATGGACTTATGGGGCAGCCGAAGCATGAATTCAAATCTTCTGAAGTCTGAAGCTTTGATTCATATGGATGATGATGATATCTTTCAAGTGGATAAAGCTGATCTCATTCAAGGTGTGAACTTTTTTCAGTTATATTTTTGCACCGTTTCGTTCCAAACTTAAATTTTTCTTTCGCGTTTTGGTCTATTATTTTCAATAATAGACCCTTGGAGTTGTTCTAGTTGGAAAAATTAGAAAATTTACAGTTTACGTTTTGGAATCGAAAAATCGAAAAAAATTAATCCATTCGCCGTTTTTTTGGAAGCTATTCTCATGAAATTTGGTACAAAAATAAGTTGTGATACCGCATTGATCCTGCGCTTGTTCTAAATAATTACAAACTACAAACTTTTAAATAAAAAATCATGGGATCAATTTTGAGAAATTACAGAATTATGAAATTTCGAACGTTTAATACATTATTTTTTCTGAATACAGTATTGTTTTTTGCATGACAGAACGACTTTTGTTAGTTACCGCGTTTGTTTCTAGAACGCCAGATTATTTTTACTGCTATGATAAACATAACAGTAAGTGAGAATGACTAAATATTCATTGAAATAATGAAATCATTCACAAATAATTCGAATTCAATTCATTCAATATTGAAAGTGAAAGTAAAATTACAATTTCCGATGGAAATACCAGTGGCTTGAGAAGTAGCTGAATTCACAGAAACTGCTGCTAAATTCAACATTTGTTGTTTCAACTGGCTATTTTCCGTAGTATGCATAATTTATTCACCTATAAGTCGAGTTTATTTTCAAGGGAACCCTACACAGCAGGGACATTAAAGCCACGAATGACTATTTCAATTTGTTGGATAATTATTTTGTAGTTCAAGATAATAATTGGAGTGAAAGCTGCGCTCCTCCAAACTTTAGTTTTCGAGCTGTAAAATGTCCTTTCCGATACTTAATATACTATTTTGGTGAGGCGTTTTCGAGCTTATTTCGGAGTTGTGCCGAGATCACTGATTAAATCGCCAGTTTGGCTCTCACTTCTCAGTGATCTTTGCCAAATACACCTTCCATCTTCATAGTGGATAATGGTGATTCTGTCAAATTCGATGGGTTTATATACCCAGCGGTGCCGATTTAGGAAATAATGCATACAGTGACTGTATATACTACAGTGACGACAACTTCGGCCATCCGCCATTAAATGTCGGCGGGAAATGATAGATTCAAACGTTAACCGGTAGTTACAAGATTCAGATTATCGACTGCGCATGCGCGAAGGTTGGTCGGCCGCTCGTTTCTTTTGATAACATTTTCACATTTTGGGGGGTTTGAACACCCTAAACCAGTCATAATCACTAACAAGTTAAACAAGAAAGTTTCAAAGCATGTGAAACCCGGCACTCGAATGTAAATAGTGAAAATCAGAGATCTCTGATGAAAGTTCGATCTTTAATGGCGGACAGAGCTCCAACCAATCAAAACGCTGACGAGCCGTGCCGTCACTGTAGTATATGCTGTCACTGTAATGATGCGCAGCGCGACGCCATCTTTCGTGTAAGCACAGAGTCACTATAGTTTAATGCAAGGAAGAACCTTAACACTTCACTCAATAAGATTCGGATCTAACCAGTAAAAAAAGATTTTTTTAAAATTTGACTTTATTCGTCAACATAATCACCTATAACAGAGTGATACTTGTACAGGTTGTCCAAAAGACGATGCTCACTGAAAACATCTCAAGAACTATAAGTTAACTTAGTTATATTTACAAATGTTCAAAGTACTACCGAGCTCTTTTTTCGAAATAATCAGATAACAAAAAGCAGCCTATATATTTCTGGGTTTGTTCTCAAGTTACAGCCAAGTTACAGCAGTTTTGAAAAATGACTGTACAAATATTTCGCTACATTTTGGTTTAGATATAGTCGTTAAATCATAAAAGGTTTCATTTTAGTAATTGTTATGGTTTATGATTCTCGTAATCAAAAAACTCCAGTCAAAAAACTCAATGACTTTCAAGCGAATAGAAACGAAATATAGGGAAATATTTTGAAGTCATTTTTCAGAAATGCCCTGTAACTTGAGAATGAATCAAGATATCTAGGATTTGCTTTTTGATATCTGATTTTTTGAAAAAAAGCTCGGGGGTCCTCTAAGATTTTTTCTCTAAGTCTTACAGTTATTGAGATGCTTTCTGTGAGCATCGAATTTGGGACACCCTGTACTTCAACGCTCCTCTAACTCTTCAATAGATTTTCGGAAAAATATTCGTTTTTGATTCCGAAATAGGCTTCAACCTCAGCAATCACTTCTTCATTAGAGCCAAATTTATTTCCCTTTAGCACATTTTAACCATTGCTGATGATGGAGCGAATTCTGAATAACACTTATGTAACACTTTGAAGACTATGCTTGCACAGTATGTTTTCCTATCAAAAAACATTGCTTTACACGAAACACGTTTTCGTTCATTATTCAACCAATAATAAATGTAGTGCATCTCTTGAAGCTTGGTCCTAACTAGGGTGGTTTGGCACTGGCGGTACCATTTGTGGGCCAGGTCCTGACTTATTGAGTGACGTGTTAACCAGTTTTCAATATTCCCTTTTGAATATAGTGCTTCTATTATTACAACCACGTTTTTCATTACTTTCTCTATCTTAGTGGGTTATACGCCGCGCCAGTAATCTAGAGGAACGGGTTCGATTCCGAAAAGGTGAATGCTTTTTTTCATTTCACAAGTCGCTTTTTATTAAAGAATCTTTGAAATATTCTTCAAGATTTAAAAAAATAATAAAGCATTGTATAAAATTATCAGTTTGTTTGTTACATTCTCACTTTTAGGTCCAACTTTGGCAGAACTCAATGCCAATGATGAGACCCTTCTCAGAGAAATCAACTTTGATGATTTACTCCTTCCTGAAGAAGGCAGCTTTATGAACCTCACAAGTCAGAAGAATTCCCTAGTGCAACAGATCCAGATGAGTAACTCCCACCACTCTAATAATAATCAAATATTGACCGCCTCATCTTGCCCTCAAAGCAGCATGATGTACAGAGAGAGCGAACTTTCTTCTAGTGTACCCTCAAATAGTTTTGAAACATACCATACCAAGAACCTCATGTCTGCTGTTTCTCCTTCTAGTCATACAAGGTAAATACCAGTTTTTGATTGAATGATGAATGTGACTTGAGAAGGAACACAAAATGTGACATTCTCGTAATGTCAATATTTGGCCAGAGGAGGTGCGACAAAAATAATGTACGGTGTTGCCAAAACAATTGAATGATAAGTAGAAGTTAGGAATAATTCCAACCTTTGAAAGGAAGTACTTCACAAGTCTTTTTATCAATTTTCACAAAATAAGAGTTTTGCCTCTTCAGTAATAATTTTTTCTAGGATTTTTATTACAACTCTGTATCATCATTCCTTCACGAAAAACCAAAAGTTACTTGAATTATTATTTTTTTTCCATTCTGAAATGAAAAATATCGAAATGCTACAATGTGGACTATTGTTCAAAGAAATTATGTGAAAACCCTTTAAAAATCGGTGATTTGTAACAAGAAATATCTCATATTTTGTTTTGAACTGAGCAGCCACATGGCGGTGTTTCCTCTAATGGTTCTGGATTAACATTATTTCTAATCATAAAGCATTTTATATGAAATATTCCGAGTTCATTCTTCTCCAAAGAATCTTTACTCATCAGCTGAAACTTAATGTTGCTAACTAAATTCAAAATAACATGAACAAGGGATATTCAGCAACTCTATCTATTGTGATTGTTGCAAAAATCTAAATTTATATTAAGATAGCTTTGCCTACTATTTCTGCTATTTTGTTATTGTCAAGATAAAAACAGTTCCAGAGAAGCAATTTTTTTTGTTGCAGTGAGTATTACAGTATTGCGTTTGACTGAGATATTTTATGACAATTATTTACTACCTATGATTTCCCTACTTTTCTAGCTTTCTCAGATAATCTCAGTAAATAAAGTTTTTCAATAGATGCCAAATTATCTTATCGGTTATAATTGCCCAAAAGCGTGTTATTTGAAAATTGGATGAGTTTATTTTCATATTTTGGCGAAAGAGCTCAAGTAAGACATTTTTCACCATTATTATACCCTTTTCATTTGAAGAATAGGTTAAAAACCTTCAGTCTCTTCCGCCATGCCAAGGTAACTCTAAAACACAGACGAAAAATAGCTCATCTTGTATTCCTCTCGTGTGTCTTCATCACAATTCAGGAACAAACTTTTGTGTTCGTCACTTTTGAGGCACACTTTATTTACTGAGCTTATACACAAAGTAGGGTCATAATGGATAGAAGATAACAATAGACAGAGTAGTGGGGGTAGTTCAATATTCCTAGTTGTATATTATTTGGAATTTAGTTAGTAATTATTGGTTTCTGATGATGACAATATTATTGTCGAAATGACGTTAAACCTAATAAAGATTCCATGTATAAGAGTGTGGTTATTTCAACCTTAGTAAATAGCCAATGCCCTTGGTGGCTTGGATTACAATGTGAAGTATGATCTAATTTTTTTTCAGTTCAAACTCTCCAATTCTTCAATCTTCCCCACTACGCATTGCTTCTCTACAACAGAAACACAGCACCCTTCATGAACTTTTGATGAAAAGGGATTCATATGTTTCACCCGATAGGATGCACGATCAGTCACTTCCTGGCGTTTCTTCACCACTTGGGTCTCCAAATATTCACATGAGTAGAGGGCACATATCTAGGTTGGTATCATATACATATACCATGCATGCATTTTCAAAGTAGAAAATCAGGGAAACAAATAAAAAAAACATTTTTCAGAAAATTAACATCACATATTAATGAAATTGAAAATATATATATTGGTATAAAGATATTGTATATATTTGTTATTGAGAAGTACTTATAGTTCTGGAGATTTGAACTTTTGAAATTCGAATCTTGCTACTGGCTATTCATTGAAATTTTTTTACATTGATGATTTCATAATGGGAAATAATAAGCTATAGAGTGAAATTTTCAGTGCTTTTACTGCTTTCAGTGCTTGTTCTCCAAATAGAGTGTACTTTCATCGTCACAACGCCTAATTTTTCTGTCTATTTAAAACAATGATCAAATAATACATAGATACACCCTTGAGCGATCGTGCAGTGTAGAGCATTTACTCCAACGTTAGAGAGAAGAAGACTAAGCAATGGCGCTAGTAATGCCAAAGGGTAGCCAATAGGGTCATTCAATCTGGCAACCCAAGAAGGCAAACCCACTTTCATCCTTGTTCCCTTCTTGCTGTATCTCTTTCAGTACTTTTTTACATTTCCCTTGAAATTCACCCTCTAGCTACACTAGCGCCACTAATTCAGGCCAGTTCAACTGACACTTTTGAAACGAGAAGATTATCTCTATCATGCATAATAAAGATGTTTGAATTTTAACGAATGATAAGGGGGCCCAAATCACGTGATCCAACAGGGTTCAATGATTCAATGATTGATTGGTTTAATAAATAAACCAATGAAAACATTGGTAGGTTGGGCCATGGGTCACGAGTTGTAAACATTGGGATACTACCTTTCTGTTAGAGTCGACAACTCTCTCTCTATGCACTACTTACTCAAAAACTTCTCATCAGTGCTTTCTTCATTTTTTGTTAAATTCTGAAGTAGCTTATCAACTACATAACATTAAATTGTTCTGTAGTAGTAACATTTTTTTGGAACTAGGCTGTCTTCTTCTGCTCCTACACATCTTGGTCCTGATCAGATTTGGCAAAGAAGAGAGCCTCGAAAGCATCTTATCTCAACCAGTTCTCTTGTTGAAGCTGGCTCAACATCTTCGCTATCTACAGGTGGAATTTTGAGTCCAGAATCGCAGGATTTTTCTCACGACGAGGGTGATTCCGATTCAGAAAGTGATGCCCACTATGAAGATTTCAGCTCTGATAATGGTATGATACGTTTTTTATCAACATTTATTCCATTTTTTTCAATTTCAAGTAAAGATTCCAAAATCCAATTCCAATTTTTCTGCAAATGTAGGAGATTCGGATGAAGACTTTGAGCAGTCACCGAAAACATCTCATAAGAAAGAGAGATATTTTTGGCAGTACAATGTTCAATCGAAAGGACCAAAAGGGCAGCGTCTAGTGATGAAATGTAAAATGGAGGACCCTCATCATTTGAATGAAGTCACTGATCCAGTTTTCAGTCCAGATTGTTCCGTTAAGGGGATCAAACATAGCGGGAAAGCAAGGAAGGGTGATGGTAACGATTTGACCCCTAATCCAAAGAAACTGCATAGTATTGGAAAAGAACTTACAAAATTAAACAAGTGAGGTGTTTTTTTTTATTTTCAAGAAAGGAATTGTTTCAATAATTTCGTCTTTTACTAAGAAATACATAAGTAGGTACATAATTTTATATTTCAGGATCATAAATGACATGACGCCTGTCAGTGAGCTACCCTTCAATGTTAGGCCTAATTCAAGAAAAGAAAAAAACAAATTGGCGTCAAGAGCTTGTAGACTGAAGAAAAAAGCTCAACATGAAGCAAATAAAATAAAACTTCATGGCCTTGAAACAGAGCATAGTAAGTAGCTATTGCTTTTTATCATTACAAACACTATTGAGGGTATCTCTTTGTAGGAAAAATTATGAATGGTATCCAACAAGCCAAACAAATATTAGTTGCAAAGATAAATGAAACATCGTCTGACAAACAGGAGGAATTGACTCAACATTTGGAGAAATTATCTCGATTTGTTGGAAGTAAGTATAACTTATACATCTATCTAGTTATCTGCCTATTAGATACATCAATAGAGCAGTCAAGTGACCTGACAGTTGGCTGTCAAATCCCAGGCGGTTGGAGGAAAACATTGATCTGTTTGTAAGAAACACTTTTCAATTCACTACACATATTTTAGGCCATTAGTGATTTGAAACCTATGGTGAATTTTACAAAACCATTGCTTTCATATAGCTGTCTCTTTCAGGTTGAAAGGCTTGATTGCTCTATTTTTAATATTTTTTCATTATCACCATTTAATTTTTATTATTTCATTAATAAGCCTTCTAGAAATTTCACAGGTTACGTTTTGGAATTGTAGAATCCAAAAATCTTATGATAATATATCTGTCTTTCTTTAAGGATGAAGGACTTCTGGTCGATGGCTATTTTTACCTGTCAAATGTCAAAAGCTTCAAAAGTGACAGCTGCCCTGATAGGGAGCTATTCAAATTCAAAATGCAACTTTTTATTTGAAAACCTTTTTTATGGCATAAAAGTTAAAAATCACCGGTGTAATCCTTACACTTTATATTAGTTGTAGATAAACAATGTCTTGCAGTTTTACTACAACTTTTACTTCTATCATACGAGAATCTCATGCACATTATTTCGTTTTCAGAAGTAAGGATAGCTGGTCATACAACAGAATATGTAAACAAAATCTTAGATCAATTAAAAGGAGGCAGTGGAAGGATGGCTTGCTTGGAGAACTTATAGGAGACAACTAGTAAAAGAAGTATGAATCTCTAATCCACATTTTTAGCAGATGATCTGCTAAATATCTGATCCTTTTTTATATATTTTTTTTATCAAAAAGAAGAGTTACAGAGTTTTGTAAACACTCGAAAAGTTGATAAAAACCAGGTGAGGATGTGTTGTTGTTCCTAATAGTTTAAGTTGGAAAGAATATTGTGATCATCAAACAAGTTTAATATTTGAGAACCTGTTTGTTAGCAGATGTGGCTTTGTCACAAAAGTGGTATTTTGAATATACAGCACTGTTAAGTTAAATGCTGGAATTTGAAATTTTACAATTAAAATTTTTTGTTTATAGGATGGTCTTCGATTCATACATAAATCAATAGATTTTTCCGTTTGATGTGACGTAAAGATTTTTTTTCAGTTTTATTACTGTATGTTATAGACATATTGATAATATCATTTTATTATTTATTTTTTTTGTATCTCAGTTACATTAACAACAATATGAACATATCCCCCACTTTGAAATTTAAGTCATCCAGCAAAGTATATTATTCAATAACAGGAATGTTCAAACACAAATATAAATCGAAGACTCTCCTTTAAGATATATTTTGGAATATGTGGATATGAAAATTACGTCAGAAGTGAAATGAAGAAATGTTTTACGTTTTTGATCTTCTACAAAATTATCTGGTTTTGAGAAATGTATTTTACTTGGCATGAAATCATAGTTTATTTTAATTTATAATTGTTAATTTTATATTTACAGATAGTGTGAGAAATTTTAAAGCAGTTAATTATATTTAATGTTAATTTTATACAGTTGGAGTTATACAACCACAATAATAATTATTTCTTGTTATAATAAAAAGAGGCCTTAAGCTGATGAAATATTTTTGATTGTATAATATTTTAGTTATTGAACTTAAGTTTAAAACGTCATGTCCAGGAGACTATAATAATAATAAATTTTTTTAAAGTCGTATCTGATGAAATTTCACTTCTTGAAAGAGAAAAGTATCAAATTAGTGAATATCATTTTGGATAAATCAATGAAAACTGCTGGTTGTAATTCTAATATATTTTAAAAGAATGGCAGCAATTTTTACAAAATTATGTATTTCTTCTTTCACATTAGAATTTTTGTGAAGAAGTAATTTTGTAACTGGAGTCTACGTGAAAGATATTTGAATATCTATAGCTGGAATCCAAATTGATTTGAAAAAGGAAGAAGTTAGTCCAGAAGGAGAATAAGGACCTTCCATTGATGTGATCAGAATGTTTCTGTGTTCAGTTTGTGATAGATTCACTTTTTATTTTGTACATATATTGAATTGAGCTCAATATATCAGGTTTTCAAATATAAATAGTTTTTAGAATAGTTGAGAGCTCGGTATTAGTTTTGTCTTTTGGTTCAACCAAACTTTTTATAGCTTTAAAAAGGTACAGATGTTTATGGTGTTTGTGTTTTGTTTTATCATTTTTATATTTTATACAGAAGTGTGTTTTATTTTTAATGATTATGTATAGATGTTTGGAGGAAGTTGAAGTTTTGAATACAGCATGAAATAAAATTAAAAACTTCGCTGGTCATAAGGTCATCGATTTTTTTTTTGTTAGAAGGAAAGTTAAAAATCCTCCAACAAAATCGTTGCGGTATTTAGTTGATGAAGGCTGTGCATTAGTTTTTAACATAGGGCAAATCAGGGCCAAGTAAAATACTAGCTTTAAGTTTTCAAATGAATACTGAAATTTTATATTAACAATATATATATTTAGTACCTAGTTTAACTTGCTTCTACTTATACGTTGTTATTGTGTATCCTTCTACAGGTGGCCCAAGACAAGTTTAAGGTGATCTTACCGTAGATATCACCAAAGCTTGCACAAAGACGATTAATTTGAAAATTGTAATGGAATGCATCCTTATATTTATGTTATTAATCTTTCAGATATTGCCCTAAAGGTATAGAACAATGCTTGAAAGATTAATGACATGAATAGTATCAAGTATTTTTTCAGATTAGTAGCGGGTTTCACAAATTCTTCATTATCGTGATTCAAATGGTCAAATCATTTCTGTGGTCAATATCAGTACACTTTCGGTTCCGAATAACAATCAACGTGTTGATCAAAGTTCTGTGAAACCCGCCATGGGAATTTTTAATAGACAGAACTTATAATCTAAAAATACTGTTGGGCCATCTTTTATTATAATGTTAAACAGATACAGTCGTGTTGACTCCATTATTTCTTTTGTCTAAAATTTACCAAATATTTTGGGGAAAATGATTTCTTACAGATGCCTTTGAATTACCTCAAACTACAAAAATTTTGATATTTATTGAACTCAGAAGAAAATTTATTTTCTTACAGTTCTTTTGAAAAAATCAAGGCAGAAATATCTGTTTGAAGTCTATTCAACTCCCAGCTTCACGCGAGTTCTATAGATTTACTGAATATCACCCAGTAGTATTACTGCATCAACGCATAAGTAAAAAAAAATTTTTTTTGGAAAAACTGTTATTTACTGAATTTAATATTATGAGAAAAATATTTATTAAGGTGTTGTGTCCAAAGTTTATATAATCTAGTTTTATACAGGTAGATATATGCATAAATTGTATGCCATATTATATTTTAATACATATAGTTTTTTTGGATATTTTCACTATGTGAATTTTGATAAATATTTAAAGAAGAGATACATTTCTAAATTCTGTTTATTGGATATAATGTAATATTACTAGTTATACTTTATGAATGGTAATTAGAGCTTAAAAGTATTTCCTGTTTTGTTTTTTTTCATAACCTTGTTTGAAACACTTTTTGATTACTTATTTCCTTTTATAATGAAATTGGGCGTAATTGATATGTACCAAAAAAAATACCACTTCCTCCTAGAGTTTTCAACTGAATTAAAAATTTTCAATTAAAAAATGTTCCCCATCCTTTGATTTATTTATTAACTCCATTTAGTATGTTCCATTTTTATAGTCTATTCATTATAAATTATACCTAATTTAAAAGCCGCATCTACATTGAAGCTTATATTCAGTAATTTTATACAATGGTAAGGAATATCAGTCACAAGGAACAGTTGTATACAATTTATTCAATGGCAACGTTTCTGAGCATTTAGCTCCTTCATCAGGCCTATGAATAACAGTTATAAATCATTTGAATACATCGAAATCATCAAATAAATGTTCATACAATAAAATGACATTCTCAGGATAGCATTAAAACCATATCAAACAAGACGTATCAGTATAAACAAAAGCATCAGGGTCTTGCCTGATGCTTTTGTTTTATCATCAGGCATCAGGGTCTTGCCTGATGCTTTTGTTTATGATGATACGTCTTGTTTGATATGGTTTTAATGCTATTCTGAGAATGCCATTTTATTGTATGAACATTTATTTGATGATTTTGATGTATTCGAATGATTTATAACCGTTATTCATAGGCCTGATGAAGGAGCTAAATGCTCAGAAACGTTGCCATTGAATAAATTGTATACAACTGTTCCTTGTGACTGATATTCCTTACCATTGAATTAAATCTTCGGAATGATAATTTTATCTGGAAGTAATTTCATATTTTGGGAAGATAACATTGGACTTTCTATGTTTTTTCTAATGGTGTGTTGTGGAGTCAATCATTATGACATTGAAAGTCACAAAAGAATGAATTATAAGTTCAGACAAGCAATCTGATGGAATATTCTTGTTTTTTGTGCATTTGTTCAGGTAGTAGCGCAAAATCTGTTCAATAGCTCTGTAAAGATACTTGTATGAAATTTTGTTCGTAATAATGCAAAATACAGAAAAAGACAATGGACATTCCTCAAGAAAATGTGCTAACCATAGACACGTGTTTTGAGCTTTAGGCTCTCATCAGAACATTGAAAAAGTGTTAGGACGAACAACATTTGGAGGAAAACAACAAACAAACAGAGTCAACAACAGAAGGCAGCTGCCTATTTATATTTTCGGTAGTAGACCCGATTTCTTGCAACAACCAACACATAAACAGCTATCGTAACCTTCATGACATCCAAGTCTAGGACAAAAAACATGTGTCATTATCCTTTACACATAATGCAAAATTTTGGGAAAAATTAAATACATGAAAAATACTTTCATTTTCAACAATCAATTTTATTTCTCTCAAATCTCTCTCATTTTATTATCAATTCTCATAATCATCACAATAATGACTTGTACGGTGTCTGTTTTTTCGGTAGTCACTAAATGTTAAGATCAATACTTTCTTCCCCTCCATCATTCTTCTTTGAAAGTACTTCATTTCAATTATCCCATTGCATTATCTTGAAAGCCTTTCACAACTCCTCGATTTTCATTTTTTTCAAAGGAGGTTCATCTAAATCAGAATTATCTTCATTGTAGTCGACCAAATCAGATGTAGGTTTTAGTTCTTTTACCATTTCCAGAAGAGCTTTATCAAACTCTATCAATTCCTTAGGCTTAATATACTGCAAAAGACATAAAATAAGTAATGAGTGAATGAATATTTTGAAAGCATTCTTGAGTGAATAATTTCAAAAATATTTTATATGAAATAAGCAAGAATACTTACCCTGATGATTAGAATTTGTTTGTCATACTTAAAGGATAGATTGTCCTGTTTTGATGGGAGGCCTAATCTTTCTAGTTCGGTTATCCTCAGGTTTTTATAATATTTCTTGTTTTTTGTTTTTACATTTATGCTTTTATCTTTTTCATTACAGGTAATCAAGTATGTTTCTTCTGAATATGGAAGGTTCTTGATTCTCCATTCTATCATTTTTCTTGTATTCCGCTTATGTACATAGGGCTACGGAAAATTAAAATAATTATAAGGAATTCTCCAGTTTCAAGAACAGATCACTAGTTTTACTATTTGCTTACAGAAAAGATTTCTTACCTGTGATTCATTTTCTTTGATGTAACTTGCAATGGAATTGAATGGTTCTTTTTCAGGCTCTCCTAATTCAATAATCCAATCTTTACCAATTTGATTTGTCTTTTTCCAAGCTCTACGAGTCACAACATTCAACTCTAAATTGTATTCCTCTTCTAATTGATTTCCATCCTTGAACTTGTATAATACAGTCCTTAGTGAGTTATCATCCCAGATATGTTTTTTGGCATTCTTCAGCTGATCCAGCCAGTTCTTCATGTTTACTTTTTGTACTGAAAATGTTCCATTGGTTTGATTTGAAAATACTTAACACAAATAATAATAGAAAATGAATGTAAAAAACTAATATTTTCTATTTACATGGGTATGGGTAGTTAAGGTAACATAATTGAAATTACTTTTAAATGAATGATCATTATCAGCTTCTCAATAATCTACATAAAAATCAATATTATTTTTTTCAACAACAGAACACTTTGTCAAAGAAAAAGAAAACTGTCAAAATTTGGGTTATAAACATGATCTAAGACAGGTTATGTTATAAACCTTTCATGTCCTGATGTATTGATTTCAATTTATTATTATTTTGTTTAAATGTTATTGTACATAATTATCAATTTTTATCACAGATAACACAGACACTTGCCCTGCAAGGTCAACTACGTAGCAGTTCGGGAAAAGTGTTCTTACCTTATTATATTTCCAAGATATCACCTTCAGTAAAATGAAAAACAAAATTCCCAGAGGGTAAGTTTAACAAGATTTTTCATGTAGTATTGCAGTTTGTGTATTTATGCAGACACTATTTATTTGTATTTTGCCACTAATATTCATTTAGATAACAATTAGACTATCAGGTTATGTTGATGTGTCAATTTATTAACACAGAGTTTCATATGTATCTTTTTTTTTATTTCGAAACAAAATCTTCTGAAAATTGGAATGATTGAAATATTTTCAGTTGGGCCGATTATTTACCGTATGGTGATAAAGTGGAAGGAACTAGACTTTTTCCTTTCAAAACGCCACTCAAACAGGTATGTCAAATTTTTAATTCCTGATTGAAATCAATAGTGCTGCCACTTCTTGGTAACTAATCAGATTTCATATCATTATCCGAACTTTCCAAGATATTAAACCTGAGACCATTTATGATTCCTACTTTTTTCAATTATGCTTTTTCTCTCATGCCACAATTTTATATTTGGAGCTGTTTGTCCTAAGCCATAAGTCATCTATTTTATATATTATTCCACACATTAAAGCTGTTTTGCATCCAATATTGCCTATCAGATAATATTTTATAATCATATATAAGGCTTAGAATATTGATTAACGTTATTCTAACTGTATCTACAATTCTATTTTGGCATGAAAAAACACCATTAGGGTTTGTAATCGCAATTCGCAGATATGTAACACACTCAGTTGAACGAAAACAAAAAAAAAATCTTTTGAACGGAAGCTGTAATACTTTTAATTTGATTAAAGTTTACAATTTAAATTCTATCCAGTTGTTTCTTCTGATAGAGGGGGAACTGGAAACATAAGTTGCAGGGTGGTAAGTTGAATAATTTTTGTGTGATCTGTGAGAATTCGTATCAATAGTTTAAAGCTGTATGTGATTACACTAGGGAATTAGGCATTAAGATTTATTTGAATATAAACAGAATTTTCCAATAAGAGGTTTATTTTTGAATAGTTCGCTATCTGGGCAGTTGTCATTTTTGAAACTGTCATCTTTTGACATTTGAAACGAACGAACTACTAAAATGGAATGGTACATGCTTCAATAAAACAATGAAATGGTTAAAATTCACTACAAACATTAGATTACACCATATTTTGGATAAATACTTAGGTCTTAGGGCTTTTAAAGTTCAACTAACACAAGAATTCAAGCCAGGTGATCACCAGCGTCCAGCATATGCTTGCTTGAAAATTTAATGAGTGTTTTTGATGTTTTAAACACAAACACTTTTCTGCTGATTAGAGTATTTGAAATGCATCAAAATGATATGGATTTTTATCGAAAAACCATCTTCAGTGATGATTTCCACCTCGGAGGTTACGTCGACGAGCAGAATTCTCACATTTGGGACTCGGAAAATCCAAGAATGATCGTTGAAAAGCCTCTCCATGCTCAACGTGTTACTGTTTGGTGCATTTTTTGGGCTGATTGTATGATTAAATCTTACTTATCTGACAATGAGGCTGGTGCAACTGCTCTGGTGAATGGATTGCGCTACGAAACTATAATTAATAATTTTTTAAGGCCGGAATTGAATGATATGGATATGTACGACTTTTATTTTCAACAAGAAGGCGCTGCGTGCCATACAAGCAATGAAACAATCGCAATTTTTCAAGAAAAGTTTAAGAGGTGATCAAAATTGGTCACCGAGATCTTGTGATTTAACCCCTCTAAACTTTTTTCTTCGGACCGGTGTGAATTTGGCAGACCGTTTCCAGCAGACTGTTTGACGGAAACACCCGAAGGCGGTGACCAGAGGCGTGCGGCAAAAAAACGATTTATTATGGAACTATTCTCTAGATCGGATAGATATTTAGGAAGTGGATTCCGTATAGTATTCAGAGTATCCGTTGGAGGAAATAATGATTTTTTATAGATCTCGGGATATTTTAGCAACGTTTTTATTCAAATTATCATCAGTCTAACTTGAAAAATTAATATCTACGGAAGTACGCGTCGGAGCATAACCATATTTGGAATGTAGATTACTATTAGCGATGTGAATGAACTGTGAAAAAATGATTGACTTCCCTAGGGATCCAGGGGTAGTTTTTCCAACCCTTATATTTCGAAAATTCGTAATTTCGGAAATACGCGTCGGAGCATAACCATATTCGGAATGTAGATTACAATTAACGATGTGAATAAACTGTGAAAAGATAATTGACTTCCCTTGGGATCCAGGGGTAGTTTTTCCAACCCTTAAACTTCGAAAATTCGTAACTCGGAAAGTACGCGTCGGAGCATAACTATATTTGGAATGTAGATTACTATTAACGATGTGAATAAACTGTGAAAAGATGATTGACTTCCCTTGGGATCCAGGGGTAGTTTTTCCAACCCTTAAACTTCGAAAATTCGTAACTCGGAAAGTACGCGTCGGAGCATAACTATATTTGGAATGTAGATTACTATTAACGATGTGAATAAACTGTGAAAAGATGATTGAGTTCCCTTGGGATCCAGGGGTAGTTTTTCCAACCCTTAAACTTCGAAAATTCGTAACTCGGAAAGTACGCGTCGGAGCATAACTATATTTGGAATGTAGATTACTATTAACGATGTGAATAAACTATGAAAAGATGATTGACTTCCCTTGGGATCCAGGGGTAGTTTTTCCAACCCTTAAACTTCGAAAATTCGTAACTCGGAAAGTACGCGTCGGAGCATAACTATATTTGGAATGTAGATTACTATTAACGATGTGAATGAACTGTGAAAAGATGATTGACTTCCCTTGGGATCCAGGGGTAGTTTTTCCAACCCTTATGTTTCCAAAATTCGTATCTCCGAAAGTACGCGTCGGAGCATAACTATATTTGGAATGTAGATTACTATTAACGATGTGAATAAACTGTGAAAAGATGATTGACTTCCCTTGGGATCCAGGGGTAGTTTTTCCAACCCTTAAACTTCGAAAATTCGTAACTCTGAAAGTACGCGTCGGAGCATAACTATATTTGGAATGTAGATTACTATTAACGATGTGAATAAACTGTGAAAAGATGATTGACTTCCCTTGGGATCCAGGGGTAGTTTTTCCAACCCTTATATTTCTAAAATTCGTATCTCCGAAAGTACGCGTCGGAGCATAACTATATTTGGAATGTACATTACTATTAACGATGTGAATAAACTGTGAAAAGATGATTGACTTCTCTTGGGATCCAGGGGTAGTTTTTCCAACCCTTATATTTCCAAAATTCGTATCTCCGAAAGTACGCGTCGGAGCATAACTATATTTGGAATGTAGATTACTATTAACGATGTGAATAAACTGTGAAAAGATGATTGACTTCCCTTGGGATCCAGGGGTAGTTTTTCCAACCCTTAAACTTCGAAAATTCGTAACTCGGAAAGTACGCGTCGGAGCATAACTATATTTGGAATGTAGATTACTATTAACGATGTGAATAAACTGTGAAAAGATGATTGACTTCCCTTGGGATCCAGGGGTAGTTTTTCCAACCCTTAAACTTCGAAAATTCGTAACTCATAAAGTACGCGTCGGAGCATAACTATATTTGGAATGTAGATTACTATTAACGATGTGAATAAACTGTGAAAAGATGATTGACTTCCCTTGGGATCCAGGGGTAGTTTTTTCAACCCTTATATTTCTAAAATTCGTATCTCCGAAAGTACGCGTCGGAGCATAACTATATTTGGAATGTAGATTACTATTAACGATGTGAATAAACTGTGAAAAGATGATTGACTTCTCTTGGGATCCAGGGGTAGTTTTTCCAACCCTTATATTTCCAAAATTCGTATCTCCGAAAGTACGCGTCGGAGCATAACTATATTTGGAATGTAGATTACTATTAACGATGTGAATAAACTGTGAAAAGATGATTGACTTCCCTTGGGATCCAGGGGTAGTTTTTCCAACCCTTATATTTCCAAAATTCGAAATAGTGGTTTGAGTTGAATTGATTGTTGCACTTGTTGAAATTAGCTATTTACTATGTAGATATACTCCATAGGGTGCTCTACGTAATAGTTTTGTGCCTGTTTTCTCCTTCCACCCACATAGGCCCATCCCACTTCTACCTGTAAAATATGATAACAAATAGAAAACCCATATTTCCCACTTTACGAATTAAGGGATGATACAATGTACATTTGTAGATATTTAAGTCTGCTGCAATCACTGTTAGATTTATTATATGTTCACTAGTTAATGTACGTACTTCTAGTTGGAGAGGGTAATCCCTTTGAACAAAAAAGGTCATATTTACTTTTTATATACTTAACAGTGTATAAACCTGTAACAAGTTCTTGTTATCAATCTGAAAAACAATAAAATAAACTCAGTGTAAGAAATAGTTCCAGTCATATCCTAGACCAATTCTTTTTCACTACGATTATCTCCGCAGAGATGATCACAGAATCGGTGTTTTTACAGATTATCGATTATATTTGGGTTGTGGCCATACCAATTGGTTACAACAGGCTGAATCCTGTGTGAGTAGAAATTGCGCGATAAACTAATCGTGGTACGCTGGATCCCAAGGGAAGTCAATCATCTTTTCACAGTTTATTCTTATCGCTTATAGTAATCTACATTTCAAATATGGTTATGCTCCGGCGCGTATTTCCGAAGATACGAATTTTCGAAGTTTAAGGGTTGGAGAAACTACCCTTGGATCCCTAGGGAAGTCAATCATCTTTTCACAGTTTATTCACATCGTTAATAGTAATCTACATTCCAAATATAGTTATGCTCCGACGCGTACTTTCGGAGATACGAATTTTGCAAATATAAGGGTTGGAAAAACTACCCCTGGATCCCAAGGGAAGTCAATCATCTTTTCACAGTTTATTCACATCGTTAATAGTAATCTACATTCCAAATATAGTTATGCTCCGACGCGTACTTTCGGAGATACGAATTTTGGAAATATAAGGGTTGGAAAAACTACCCCTGGATCCCAAGAGAAGTCAATCATCTTTTCACAGTTTATTCACATCGTTAATAGTAATCTACATTCCAAATATAGTTATGCTCCGACGCGTACTTTCGGAGATACGAATTTTAGAAATATAAGGGTTGGAAAAACTACCCCTGGATCCCAAGGGAAGTCAATCATCTTTTCACAGTTTATTCACATCGTTAATAGTAATCTACATTCCAAATATAGTTATGCTCCGACGCGTACTTTCGGAGATACGAATTTTGGAAATATAAGGGTTGGAAAAACTACCCCTGGATCCCAAGGGAAGTCAATCATCTTTTCACAGTTTATTCACATCGTTAATAGTAATCTACATTCCAAATATAGTTATGCTCCGACGCGTACTTTCCGAGTTACGAATTTTCGAAGTTTAAGGTTTGGAAAAACTACCCCTGGATCCCAAGGGAAGTCAATCATCTTTTCACAGTTTATTCACATCGTTAATAGTAATCTACATTCCAAATATAGTTATGCTCCGACGCGTACTTTCCGAGTTACGAATTTTCGAAGTTTAAGGGTTGGGAAAACTACCCCTGGATCCCAAGGGAAGTCAATCATCTTTTCACAGTTTATTCACATCGTTAATAGTAATCTACATTCCAAATATAGTTA
This sequence comes from Harmonia axyridis, assembly GCF_914767665.1. Classification (NCBI taxonomy): domain Eukaryota; kingdom Metazoa; phylum Arthropoda; class Insecta; order Coleoptera; family Coccinellidae; genus Harmonia; species Harmonia axyridis. The sequence goes on from NC_059501.1 coordinate 71,503,763, forward strand.
TGCTCCGACGCGTACTTTCCGAGTTACGAATTTTCGAAGTTTAAGGGTTGGAAAAACTACCCCTGGATCCCAGGGGAAGTCAATCATCTTTTCACAGTTTATTCACATCGTTAATGGTAATCTACATTCCAAATATAGTTATGCTCCGACGCGTACTTTCGGAGATACGAATTTTCGAAATATAAGGGTTGGAAAAACTACCCCTCGATCCCTAGGGAAGTCAATCATCTTTTCACAGTTTATTCACATCGCCAATAGTAATCTTCATTCCAAATATGGTTATGCTCCGACGCGTACTTTCCGAGATACGAATTTTCGAAGTTTAAGGGTTGGAAAAACTACCCCTGGATCCCAAGGGAAGTCAATCATCTTTCCACAGTTTATTCACATCGTTAATAGTAATCTACATTTCAAATATGGTTATGCTCCGACGCGTATTTCCGAAATTACGAATTTTCGAAATATAAGGGTTGGTAAAACTACCCCTGGATCCCTAGGGAAGTCAATCATTTTTTCACAGTTCATTCACATCGCTAATAGTAATTTACATTCCAAATATGGTTATGCTCCGACGCGTACTTCCGTAGATATTAATTTTTCAAGTTAGACTGATGATAATTTGAATAAAAACGTTGCTAAAATATCCCGAGATCTATAAAAAATCAATATTCCCTCCAACGGATACTCTGAATACTATACGGAATCCACTTCCTAAATTTCTATCCGATCTAGTGAATAGTTCCATAATAAATCGTTTTTTTGCCGCACGCCACTGGTCACCGCCTTCGGGTGTTTCCGTCAAACAGTCTGCTGGAAACGGTCTGCCAAATTCACACCGGTTTTCTTCGGTGCCACGTGAAAGATAAGGTCTAATACTAGAGTATAAGTATAAGTAAAAAACTGATTTTTTTTTTCAAAATTTAACAATCTGTATCTCAAAAACAAAGCTTGTAAGGATATCTATTTATATGGACTTTTTTTTCGGCGATTACTTCTTCATTGGCGATAAATTTCTTTCCAGCGAGCATTCTTTTGAGGTCTGAGAAAAGGAAAAAGTCGCTGGGGGCCTGATCTGGCGAATACGGTGGATGCAGAAGCAATTCGAAGCCCAATTCATGCAATTTAGCCATTGTTTTCATTGATTTGTGACACGGTGCATTGTCTTGATGAAACAGCACCTTTTTTCTTCAAATGGGGACGTTTTTTAACGCGGTTACTAGCATGGCGTTCTATCAGCGATTTGAAATGGACCGGAAGCTCAAATTTCTGTATAACTATTTTCTTATTATGCGGTCGGGCAGCAATTAAATTTGAATTGAATTTGGATAGTTGGAAGGGGTGTACGCTTAATTTAAAAGGTAATATTTTCAACTTTGATGGTAATTCGATTTTTTGATGATTTATTTCAGTGAATGGAAATTAGTTGAAATCGTCTCATTTTTCATTTCACATTTTTTTTTACATGTGAGGCCCGGCCTCAGTTGCTTTATACGACGACCCGCCACTGATATTGGTGATATAGCGTATGAAAATACATTTATCGATTCAACAAAATCATTTTTTAAGTTTCCACTTTTTAGCTAGTTGTTCATTCCACTTTTTACAATGAACTCTTGAGTTTATCAAATAAACTTTATAACAAAACTATTAAATCTGGTATTTCCTGAAATATACGGACCAACCACTAATTCAATACCAAAAATTAATAACGACGGTCTCGACCCTCTGTCATTTCAAGACACTTCATTAAATATAACTCGAAAAGAACAACCGAAACTGGAAATTTATACTTATGAAAGGATTAAGGCTCTAGCTCATATGAGGTGCCTAATTGAATTTCTTCGTATTTATTTATGTTTCCTTCTTGTCAGTTTGAATTATAGAATACCTAGATTGTTTCTATATGGTAAATACTAATAGTATGGTAGATACGAGGTGAATTCAATAAATTTCTATACACTCTGGCAACCTAGTAGTGGGAATTGGTTGAACTTTATATCAAAAGACCTATGAATTGAATATATTGAACAATTAAAATGTTTTGAGCATGATTTTGCTTGAAAAATAATCTGTTGAATGAATTATTTCGGAATTACCGTTCATGAAATTATTTTCCTAAAAGCAAAATCATGTATGAATATTTTAGTTTAATAGATTTAAATTCATACGCTACTAGAATTTTCTTTGAATAGCTCGAATTCATGCAGAAAACATTGTTGTTTTATTTATAATGAAACTGGACATTTCCTACCGTTGAAAACATTAATATGAGAAAGAATTTAAAATAATACGACAATTCGTTAGTAAAGTTTGTCTTGATTAACTTGGGTTACACATGAGATTTCTAGAAATACTGGGCCCACATAATCTTGAAATAGTTTAAGATAAAATTGGTAGTCCAACCCTCTTGGATTTAATGAAAATTGCAGCTACTTCCCTCAACTTTCGCATCGTATTTTATGGCGCTTACTTTGAGTTCCGTTGTCCGTTATGTTCCGTTATGACCATTTCATTGAAAAATGCCAACTATGGAAGAAAAGGAAAGTAGGCATTACTTACTATTGAAAAGTGAATTATGCACCTTGATGACGTGGTATAATCGTTTTGGTGTTTCGCCTCCTGCCATATTGGGATCATTTGCATAGTAACATTCTTGGATGTTCGCCAAAAAAATAAAAGTCAAGCTCAGTGAAATGTTATTGAACCATCAAAATGCAGTGCTTTGGTTATAGTTATTGAAATTATTCGTTATATAATCATAACGAATACACTCGAGCATAGACAATATAATTCGATTATACAACCTTTTCACTCGACGTAGTTCGCGAAACACCACTCGAGCTGCTCTCTCGTGATGTTTCGCGAACTACATCTCGTGAATCGGTGTATAATCGAATATTGTCTATGCTCTTGTGATATAACTTTTTCATTTCGACTTATCCTATATTGTTTTATACAAGCGTTGGATTAATAAATTTATTTATTTACCTGACAAAATTAAGATTTTAAATGAGTTCAAGGATTCAAGATTCAAGGATGCCATAAACCGTATATTAATTGAGAAAGCATATTACAGTGTGGGGGAATACATGACAGATGGTCATTTCAGATAATCTTTTTTCACTTATTATGTATTAAGATTGTATTATATGTTTGTGTTCATTTTCTCTTAGAAATAGCTTATTATTTTGTACTTCATTATATATGACTTGTTCCATACATTCTTTGTAATGTCGAAGGGATCAATAAAGAATTAGATTAGAACTGAAAATTTGGTTGAAATTGGTGTTTTTGAAGTTGAATAGGTGTCAATTCAGTGGGGGTATCCTACTTATCGATTGATAACGTTAATAAATTAGTAGATACTGACTTGTAATGAAGAATGAAATTAACGCCTTGCATATTATGTACATAATTCAAAATTAATGGTACTTAATTACGAGTTGAATATAATCTGTAAACGTTTCAGAGAGAAGTGATTCTATTTGAATTGTGGCTGTTCCATCAAGCAGTTTTACAAATACATACATACATAATTATATAGAGATTTGTATCCAAACTTGATTAAATTTCTTTTCAATTCAGTATTTAGTAACCATATTTGTTTTGTTCAATTGTTTCACTTTAAAATAACGTACACCATTGCTTAAACTAGAAAAAATTGACCTAAATTCTCAAATTATTTTACTATAGCTATAAAAATATTCAAGTATTATCAATTTCGAATCATGTATACCTACATACAAGCTGTTTTTCTTTCAAATTACAATTGAGTACCTAGACAATAGACAAAGGCGAAACTTATATATCAAAAAATTATTTGGTATTTAAAAAATGATTCAATATTGACAATTATTAACTATAAAATGTCATTTATAACCTTTTTTTGGCATCCAATGTTCTAAAAACTCACTTTCAAGTGGAAAATTTATGTAGTAAAACGGTCTGTGCAAAAATGTGGAGCACACGTTTCAGTTTAGTTTAGTGCTCTTCTCAAATAGGGATTTTCGAAATTCTGATGTACAGGGAGTTGTTTCGAAGATAGATAATTTTTTGTTGACCTGCAATCTGCTTGTGGGTGTTGAGTAAATAATTTGAGTATTAAATAGGAACCATGTGTGCCAAATATGAAGAAAATATATACCATGTCAAATATGGTTTGCATCTCATGGCCCAAAGAAAAAATGAGTAAAATTTATAAATTCACAATAAATGTGGTATATACCTAATATAGGACCAGTATTAACTTTTTAAGTTTTTCCGTTTCTCAATGAAATACCCTGTATACAGGGTGGGCCACAGTCGTTAGTACCCTCGACTTTTATGGAGATCGACTTGATTGAAAATTTGGTTTCTTGGGCAGGAACGTTTATATCAAGAAGTACTAACAACTTCGATATTTCAAATAGAATACCTTGTATATTATCACTTTTGTCGTAGCCTCTTGATTATTTATGTATTAACTTCCTTGTCTCTTGTCAAAAGGTTACTTCAATCTAACATTTATTACTTCGGTACTTGGAATCTTAGAAAGCTGATCCCTGATCGTACAGGGTTATTCAAAATCACAGGCTTCAACAAGACAATGAAATGGTTAAAAGTGCGAATTTTCAAATAGAATGATCTGCATATAATAAGATGTATTGAAAGAAAATAAAATTTTCCTTCAGACGAAATAACATGTTCCTATACCTAAATTAAAAACCAGTTTTCATCCCAACTATTACTGACGAACTTTACAACATAAAATATAGAAATTTGAAATTTTCAATGATATTATCCTCTATAGATGTTTGGATTCAAGATATTTCAAATAACTTTTCTATCGATACGGATATACTATTTATACTAATGGTTGAATCAATTTTCTATTCAATTAACTTTGTGTTAAATTTACAACGTGTTTTCCGTTGTCTCATATTTCGTATCAAATTTTTCTAGAGTCCCTTTTATTCGCTCATAATTCACTTAACTCCGTTTATGAGTACTCTTCGAGTCCGATGTTATTTATGACGTCTGCTTTCGTCTGAAAAAGATCTAGTTTATTAGCCAATAATTCACCATTTCTTAATCAATTCACCACATCCATATTTCTTGCTACCATCCTCCACGATTCATACAAAACGTGTAACTTACGAGATATCCTAAGAAGGAGGGACAGATTCCTGTATCAGAAATCGTTAATGAAATAATAAAACGACGGGGGTCTTCTTCTTTTAGTGTTGTTCATTAATAGTTGGTGGTTTGGGATTCCATTTAAAAGGCTAGAGGAATCTGCGTGATAAGTAAAATGAGAGAGGTGGTGTTTAGTAACAGCCGTCTTCAGACACTCAAGGTTCTACAAAAAAAAAAAAAAAACATATTTTTGCATATGCTGTATTTCTATTATTACTTTCTCTTAACTATATATACATGGGTTTTTACAGGGGGAAACATTCATGATACATTTGTTCATCTTTGGTCATATCTAATGAAAAAAAATTTTTAATTTATATACAATTATTTACATAGATGTGAGTAAAGTAAAAATTTGTCTAAAGGTACCTATCTTGAACAAACAAAAAACACATATACGTCTCAGGTGGATTTAGGGTGGGTAAAAGGAAAAGGTATTGAATCATATCAATGTGGTATGATGAAGTTTATGTTTTATTTTGATATTAGTGTTTTGCATAGTTGTCGTGCTCAGGCGCCCAGGTACTCAGTTTTTTCCAGTTTTTTGGATGTGCAATTGAAAAATTTATGTGTTTGGTTGTGTATTATTTCCTGGATAGTCTCAATATTTCTGGTTGAATGTAATTTTTTCAATTTCGCGTATCTTGTTTTATTCAGAATGACTTGAAATTTATTTTGTATTGGTTGGTTTTCGATGTGTTGCTCCAAATGGGAGTTGCATACAAGAATGCTGGTCTGATGCTTTGTTTGTAAATACGAATTTTAGATTTTCACTCAATTTGCTATTTCTGCTAATTAATGGGAAAATGTTACGAAGTATTGAATAACCTTTTTGCTTATATGTTCATTGAAGTTTAGTTTTTTATCGAAGGTAAGGCCCAAGTATTTTACTGAATTTTGTGGGCTGATTATATTGCCGTTTAGAATTATTTTATTTGTTATTGGAGGTATTTTTTGTTTTTGTGCGAAATGTATGAGTTTGTTCTTGTTCGCATTGATTTTGATTTTTCCATTTATTGTAATATGTGTTGAGCTCATTTAGACGGTTTTGAATATATTTGTTTGCCTGGTTTAGAGTCGTGGATTCAGATATGATTGCTGTGGCATCGGCAAATAGTTTCAGTTTTGTTTGACTGGTTTTCGGAATGTCGTTATTATAGTAGTTGAATAATATGGGGGATAATAAGCTTCCCTGGGGAACCCGTGCGGAAATGTGTGTTTTCGAGAAAGATATGTTTCAACCTTAACGTCCCTAACATGGAATTGTCGGTTAGTAACATATGCATTTATTATTTTTGTTATAAGAGGTGTAACTTGGTTTGGAGTAATTCGAATTCAGGTACAGAAAAGTGATAAAAACCATTTATCAAAGAAAGTTCTGTCGATTACATCGAAAAGGCCTGAATTGTTTGAAAGTACGAGGCTCTAAAGTGAAAAGACGACACGGTTGTTGAAGGAGTATTTTAGTATAGTATATCACTTGAACTAGTCCATAAAAACGCTTGGCCATAGATGTCCGTCTGAAGTGGATACCGCGATCCGCTAAATACCGGGGTTTATTTGAAAGTATTGTTAGGCAATAAATTCACTGGCCCCAAAGAAATTTCTGGAAACTTGGACAACCCTTGTATAATCGAAATATTCAGTTTCCTCCAAGTGACTTTGGATATACTATACCTATTTGTATTTTCATAACTATAGTTCAGAGTGCCTATTGGATTTCAATAAAATTGGCGTTTGGCAATTTTATTAATTCTATTTCAAAGATTGGTCTTTTCACTGAAGAAAAAATTGTAAAGTCAAAAAGTATGTGTTGTGTTTTCCGACTTTGTGCCCCTACAATTTGGCTCTCCAGAAAAATGTCCTGGCGGTGGCCTGCCAAAACGTAAACTATGAAAATTTCAACGGGTTAACAATTTTTCTTTTCATAAATAAGCCAAAAGTTTATAATTGAAAATAATAAACCAAAATCTCCCCGAAAATATCTCCATATCGATTCGAATTTCCCACAAACCCAGAGCAAGAGATGCAAGGCGCGATCCCGGTCGCATTTTTCCGTTTGCAATAAGGCTAGCGCTCAGAGTAATAAACATATATAGAGGGAGCATATGTCAGTTTCAGTAAGCATATTTTGTCCCCAACATGAACTATCAAATTTGACATAAAGCGTGCTGAAATGAAAACATATCAGTGATACGATATTTCACTCAATTCGCGAGTTTCTCCATAAAGAACGCATTTCTTATGTCCCATGGTGAATCAACGTTTCATATCAACTCAAAATATATCGAGATGAATACTTAAATATATCAGAAGTTCAGAACACAAATTTCAAGCGCGCCAAACGACGTGAAACAACCGATGACACTAGAGGAGCAAAAGTTGCCAAACCTTGAATTTCAGCTGGTAGATACAGAAAATAATAAATGTTCTGCTTATTATAAATACGACAATTAGAAAAACAAATCGGATTCCAAATATTCAAATTTGCATATTTAATCGGGAATCACTCAAATAAATATATTTCATTCAATATAATATACATTCATAATGATATAGTAAAATTGTGCCTTCTACCCATGATGTCCCAAATATGCTCTACGGGCAAAGATCGGGGGATATGGGCGGCCCTGGCAAAAGTTCGAAAAAGTGTGAACTAACTCTGGCAACATGAGGTCAGGCATTATCTTTCTGAAATATTGGATTCTCAAGCCGGTTTAGGTAAGAAGAACATATGGATCCACTATTTCTTGAAGGTAACGCGTCGCTGTCATGTTACCTCGAATAAAGACTAAAAGTGACCTTCTTACTAGGCAATAGTGTCCATACCATAATGCCTACTGTCCGGTGTACATGACACTCATCATCAAACTGAGGTTCACGTTTTTCTTCCCGACGTCGTCTTACCCTTCTTGTCATTTCTCACTATACACTTCTTCCAATTGACGATTAATTTCTATAGGTGGAGTTTTTTTTCAGTGCAAAAACTTAATGACTGAACGTAACTCGCACCTGGTGGGAGCGACAACCGTCACTTCCATTGCAAATGGCTGCTACGTCAAGACTGAGCGTCCTTATGAGCTGCACCAGGTGTCGATTGGTGGAGGGGGGCCTAACGTATACAATAGTGTTGCCGGATTTCATCTAGCGCTACTTGCGGCGATACAATGGCCTTGGAGACCCCGCAGTCTCAAGATCTTCCACTAACAGAAGATACAACGATGGACCAATCACTGATCCCTGCGGTACTCCCTTCAATACCCTTTCCTCTGATCTTCTTGTCGTTTTTATTACTGTGTGATGTCTTCTGTTCCTTAGAAAAGTTTTTATAAGGGTATAAGCTTTATTATTTGTTGTCTCGTGCGTATCCGTTTCTTAACGAATTAGAGCACCTAGTTGCCCTAGCCCCTAGCCCTATAAGAAACGGAAAAATGCATCCCGGTCACAGATGAATTTCCACGCCTGCATCTCGGACACAGCGAGATGGAAAAATTCCCCGTTTCGACGGAAGACGACGCGCCGCGTCTGCCACCCACGCAACAAGCGCCCGCGGCGCCCAATACGTCACGCGCTAGCAACCTCCGAACTTTCTGGTCGAAATATCGAGCCATCGCTTATGCAACACGCTCCCCGAACCCCCCCACATTGGCCCGTCCGAAAATAGAAGAGGTCGAGGACGACGTGACGTCATAGTTGCTCCGGCCCTGAAAATTCCATTGAGGCCTGCACCGATCCGGGGTTTTCCAAGGGGGTAGCAAGGAAGGGGGGTGGTTGCCAAATTCTAGGGATGGAAACGAGACAGGGGCCAGTGTAGTGAATTGAGACTGGGGATGAGAAATTGACTTTTCATTATAGGAAAACAGGGAGAGATGATGACATTTCGTAGAATGCGCCAGAAATCTATTGTTTTGAACTGATCGTGAACCTGAAATCATAAATAATTCTTTGGTTATTAATCTTTCATACGAAGCGTGTATTTAAAGTAAGGTCTCCAAGGCCATTGTATCGCCGCAAGTAGCGCTAGATGAAATCCGGCAAAACTGTTGTATTTACTAGGCCCCCCTCCACCAATCGACACCTGGTGGAGCTCATTAGGACGCTCAGTCTTGACGTAGCAGCCATTTGCAATGGAAGTGCCGGTTGTCGCTCCCGCCAGGTTCGAGTTACGTTCATTCATTAAGTTTTTGCACTAAAAAAGAAACTCCACCTATAGAAATTCATCGTCAATTGGAAGAAGTGTATGGTAAGAAATGTATGGACGTGAAAAACTTCGAAAATGGTGTAGATAATTTTCTGCTGGCCGACTAAACGTTCACGACGAGGAGCGCAGCGGCAGGCTGGCACACTCGGACGAAACAGTGCGGAAACTTGAGGCGCTTATGCTGAAAGATCGCAGGTTGACTCTCAATGAGTTGTGGTGCAAGCAAAAAAACGTGTACACATTATGCTACGAAATTATTTTATACCTACCTGAAAAATCTAGAGGTATGAAACCTTTAACATTACGGAGTAGATGTACGAAAGTTGTCTAGCTGTGAAGGAAATATATATAAACGTACTTGATTTTCGAAAGCCATTGGGTTTTTGAAACGACAATCTGTTGGTTACGTAGTTTTAACTGCAGAACAAGTAGGTCAAAATTCATTATGGAGCTTCAAATAACAAGTGGTTGATTGCAAGGATAATAAATTATTTTTTGGTCCAAACTGCATGTAGACGAGACGATTTTTTTCGCCTAAACATCGATGATGTAGAAGATCATGACAATTTTCTGTCAATATTTTTTTGTGATGATAACAAATCACAGACCAAGACCTTCTATTGTACATACAATAGAAGGTCTTGGTCTGTGATTTGTTATCATCACAAAAAAATTTGGTACATACCAAAGAATGGTTGTTGGTAATAATATATAGGTTGTCCTATTTGAAATATGGAAGTTGTTAGTAGTTTTGATATAAGCAGTAACACCGCAGTGCTAAAAATATATTAGATCCTACCCATGAATCCAATTTTTCAATGAAATCGTACCTACCGATCTCCAGGGTACCATCGACCGTGGCCCACCCTGTATAATAAATTACATCTTATATAATATACTATTTACAGTTCTGTGGTCTCTAATTACCGAATGAATGTATGAAAGTTGAACTCCAAAAAACCTGATTCCACGTCGGTGCTATTCCTATTTTTTAGTTGTGTTAAATATTTGTTTTTTTTTGATGATTTAGGATATCCCAATGGAAAATAATATACTCTAATGTAAAATTGATTTTTTTCGTATCCGAATAAATGGATAACATGCAAACAATCATTATTTATTTTTATTTATATTTATTTAGACATTGATTGAATTCGTAATGAACATGTTAAGAGGGAATACCACCACGTGAGTGCTCAGCTCAAAACGAAATTATAGATTTTTTCTCTTACAACCACCGATTTTGATGAGGTTTCCACATAATTTCTCCAAACAATATTCTACATTGTAGAATGACAATATTTTTAATTTGCGAGTGAAAACAAAATTTTGGTAATTTTTCGTTTTTCGCAAAAGAATTGATGATATATACAAATCACTTATCTATTTTATAAGTTTTCGTGAAAAAAACCTACAAAAAATTATTACAAAAGAGGAAAAACTGTAATTCTGTGAAAAAATAATTAACCGTCATACAGTGCTGCCCTCTAACTATATGCTTCGTAAAGATAAAGCGAATGTACAACTTCGTACACCGTACAAAGGTTGGTCATCGCAGGAGCGCCAGAGGGGAAATCAATGGAAACCTAATGTTTGACTAGTACTCCGAAAGCCACGTGGTGGTTATTCCTCTTATGTTGTTATGCTTGCGATAAACCGCAATCATTGTTTTCATTTCTGACCAATCTCAGATTTTCTACCCGTGATTCTTCACAAATGCAGTCTTTGCCTATTCTAACAACAGGGACGCTATAGTTCGAAGGGTAGCTGCTGCAGATATCCTCGTCAAACATGATAGATCTATACATCTGCAATTCGAATGTCGCCTGAATAGCTATTTGTATAGAATCATCAATATCAGGTTCGTTTACGAATATAACGTTGGTGTCGTGGTCAATTAATTCTATTACGGGGTTATTTTCCACTTGCCTCCCACTTCTCTTATCGTATTTGCTTGCAGAAGTCATAAGACCATCGCTGCATTCGTTGTTACCTTGATACAAAGAGCATTTGGTCAAATTCGATGTACTGAGAAAAATTATCTTTCCCTTCATTCCTGATCCATCTTTAGATTCAGTCTACGATAAAAAATGTAATACAATTAAATTCAGAAAATTTCGAGGATACTGACCATATTGTAAGCCCAAAAGGGTTCACACTGTCCTTGATCTTTTACAACGTTCGAGTCATCAGATTTAGGAGCGACCGAGCATTGGGTGATATTAGAGATGTTTGATGTTGAGCTAGCAACATTTGATTCATTCTTGAATCCTGTGTTTAAATAATGAAAGAATTCTTCTTTTGTCCAGTCAGTGAATCTGCTTATGCCTTTGGTGTATGATGTTTTGCCTTTCTCTAACAGAGAATTATGTGCTTCGATTTCGTTCACATTGTTTTTGAAGATTGCCATACGTTTCCTTTCTTCCACAGGTGACCTGTATGATTTTCCATAAGTTAACTGAAAATATTGAATTACTATGAAATACTGTGGTGGTACAAATTAAAAAAAAATATGGGACTAGTATATCCGAAGAGTTTTATTTAAGTCATCAACACTTTCCTTTTGAGGAACTGGTGTTAAATAATAATTTTACTTAATTTTTTTTTACTTCAATAGTCGTGGAGAAGTTTGTTACATGAATAGATTAGCAATCCAATTCTCGTGATACAATTGCATCTGATTTTCATTCTAACTTTGTGATACATAGAATCTACTATTTTGCAAGATTTTATTTTTGAATTTCATTCAAAGAAAACTCACCTGAAATTTTTCCCATTCTCTTCGAACCACATCATCTTCCACGCCAAGAGTGTAGACCACAGCAATAGATAAAAATGCTAGCAAGGCTGTCATTGTTTGTTCTCTATCACTGCCGCAATTCGATGTAAATGAATGCTGTTTCGAAAAAATATAGTCAGAGATTTTGCATAATTTCATTTCATTTGCATTTTTGTTGTTACGATTATCACTACTAGCAACTTTTTACGTTTAAAATATATGCACCGGTACCTGATTACTCGCTAATTGTCTTTTCCGAATCCTTAGACAATCAGCAAGAGTTTCGTTTAGTATAATTGGTTTCGTCATAAGTCTTAGTCTCCCTAGGTTTCTAAAGAAATGAACAATCTATGTTCTGGAAATGAGATGAATATTTTCCTCTATTTCAACTGCAAAATATTTTATAGAAAATCTTAATTTGTTACCCTTTGCTTTATGCAGGATGAGATAACCATCTCTTCTCTCAATCAACTGCCCAATACGCCTAGGCATCTCACGAATTAAGTCATCAATGTTATTTTCAGGCATATCGTTCCATTTTTCCTGAAGGGCTAAACTCAAGTCCTAAAAAGTGGTTTATCATCCTGATAAATGAAATTATCCCAACATCCGTCGGCAACTGCTTTTAGAGGTATTTTTGTAGGATGTCTTAAACCATAATACTTGAAACAAAGAAATAATATTTCTTTGAATCATGGTGTTCAACTACTGAACTAATATCTGGCAAAAAAAAATCGAATTTTATGGTTATTTTTGAAAGACAAGCCCCAAGAAATTCTTTATATTTGAAGTTGTCGATCGAAGCAATAAATGATGCTGGGTTGAAAATCTTCCATTGAGAAACTTCCTTTGAATTGTTGGTGGTTAAGCTAGTAGTAGTAGCAGGCCAATTGAAAAGTCCCTGATCTACCATAGTAAAACACATTTTTTTGGCAAAATTCGATTTTATTATTCAACATAGTTGCCTTCGAGGCGATGCAGTGATTATAGCGATCTTCCAACTTTTCGATACCATTTTTGTAGTACGATTTGTCTTTTGCTTCAAAATAGGCCTCAGTTTCGACGATAACTTTTTCTTTGGTGCTAAATTTCTTTCCAGCGAGCATTCTTTTGAAGTCTGAGACCAGGAAAAAGTCGCTGGGGGCCAGATCTGGCGAATACGGTGGATGCAGAAGCAATTCGAAGCCCAATTAATGCAATTTTGCCATTGTTTTCATTGATTTGTGATACGGCGCATTGTCTTGATGAAACGGCAACTTTTTTTTCTTCAAATGGGGACGTTTTTTAACGATTTCATCCTTTAAACGATCCAATAACGCTATATAATAATCGCTGTTGATGGTCTGGTCCTTTTGGAGGTGATTAATGAATATTGCGCATCCCAGAATACTGATGCCATAACCTTGCCAGCTGACCGTTGTGTTTTTCTTCGCTTTGGATTCGTTTCATCGTGGGCAGTCCACTCAGCTGACTGTCGATTGGACTGCGGAGTGAAATGATGGAGCCATGTTTCATTCATTGTTATATATCGACACAAACATTCAGGTTTATTGCACTTGAATAGCTTCAAACACTGCTCAGAATCATTAACACATTGTTGCTTTTTATCGATTGTGAGCTCGCGCGGCACCCATTTTGCAGACAGCTTTCTCATGTACGAATATTCGTAAATAATATGATGTACACATTCAGATGATATCTTCACGATGTCTACTATCTCGATCAACATCACTTTACGGTCATTCAAAATTATTTTGTGAACTTTTTTGATTTTTTCGTCGGTTCGGTGACAGCCTCTTTTGGGCGTCCACTGCGTTCGCCGTCTTCGGTGCTAATTTCACCATGTTTAAACTTAGCATACCAATCAATGATGTTTGATTTTCCTGTTGCAGACCCCGGAAACTCTTCATCAAGCCAAGATTCTGCTTCATTTGTATTTTTTCCATTCAAAAAGCAATATTTTATCAGCACATGGAATTCTCTTTTTTTCAAATAACAAAAGTAGCTAACGAAATATCTCACAAACTAATGGTCGGAGAGCTCTCAAATTTTGACACGAATCGTTCGAAGGTTGGTACTAACTAAAAATCAAATGGATTTAATACTAGCACCGTCATCTGTGCCTCAGACCGGAGACTTTTCAATTGAACTAATAGTAATTGATAAAAATTTTTACGCTGACAATTTTATATATCTTTTTGTTACGCTTTAAGATATTTTTCTTCGAAAAAGTAATAATGGAAAACAATAAACCATAGTATCAAAAACGCATTTCATTCGGAATAGAAAAATCCTAGCATAACTTTACAATCCTGAAAAGTTTGTATCTGCATTTTGGACCGAAAATGCTACTCCACAAGAATAATGGATAATAACGAACGAGGAAGACGAATGTATGAATTTGCACATCAAAACGCAAAAAATGTAATTTTCGTGTTGAAGTGTTAAAACTCGAAACATCGTAAGCTGCATCATTGAAAATAATGAAACTAAAAGCAGCCAGCTAGATATCAATTTATCGGTAGCCGCGGTAAATTCGAGCCCCACTCCTATCATGGCCTATTAAGTAATACGCCTCATGTAAATTTGAAATATGTAATCACGAAGAGCAAATTACACTAGTAAAGTTGTAATTGATGGGATGGCTATGGTTAATTCTTGACCATCTTGTGTACAAACAGCATTTAATAATGGTCTGCTTATGGTACTTCACCGGTGGTCTTGTCAATCAGCCAGCCATTCTGGTTAAATGCAAATGACGCCTTGATAGAAGTGCATGCGTGGTTTAGATGCCTGGAATATTTTGGTTGGCATTATTTAAATCTGGCACTGAGCAGTTTCTTTGCTGGCAAAAAGTGGTATTATTATAAATATAAAAAAATACCTAGTTCAAATTTTCTGACTTCTCACAGATTTATGTTTTCCCTTGGAGGTCGAAAAAAAATCATAACATCGTAACTGTTAGTATCAGTGGATAACTATATACAGGGTGTTACAAATCCGATGCTCACTGAAAGCATTTCGAGAACTATAAGAAAAAATCTTTCGATTTCTTTTTTCGAAATAAAAATATATCAGAAATCAGATCATAAATACCTTGATTCGTTATTGTTTCAAATATTTCGCTATATCTTCTAATTCTAAAACTTTTTCTCAGTAATTTTTATGGTTTATATGATACTCATAACCGATCAGAGATATTAACTACCATGTAAGAGATAAGAAGGAGATTTGGTTTTTCTGAAAAAAGACACCATCTACTTTTCAACGCATTTTTTCAAACCGCAAATTCACAAAAAGCATCACATTATCGATTTTTCAAAAATGACATCTGTTTCGAAGATATTGATGTTGATTTGAAAATCCGATATTGTGTTGATGTTCGAAATATCTGCGGCTAAAAACCTGCGTTGAAAAATATAGGATGTCCTATTTAAAAAAAACCAACTGTCCTCTATATCTTCAAAATGGTAATTTACTTCTATGATCTGTTATAAGTATCATATAAACTATATAAATTATTGGAAAAAAAAAGTTTTGTTTAAATATCTCGAACAGAAACCAAGATATGGCGAAATATAAGAAGAAGTGATTTTTTAGAAACATTCTTGTTAACTCGAGAACGAATCATAGTTATTTAGTGTTCTCGATATAACTGAAAAAAACGTTTCAGAACAGAAACCAAGATATAGCGAAATATTTTACAGAAACTCCATGTAACTTGAGAATGAATCTCTATCTATGATCTACTTTCTGAGAGCCGGCATTAGGGGTGAAACAATGAAGCGACCGTTTCAAGCGCCTTTATTTGAGGGCCGGCAATTTGGCCCAGTTTGATTCTTAAAAACAACATAAGGTTGTTCCGCTACGCTGCGTGTGTCAACATTCTCTGCAATAAAAATCTTCAAACTGCCAGAATTCAATGAATTTTATTGTGACGTTTTGTATAGATGAGAGATAAACTCTCCAATTATAATTTTCTTTTTCAAGCTACAATACAAAAAAATAATAATGCTAAAATCGGCCGAAGGGTTCAACAGAAAATGAACTAGACCCTTCTTTGAGGTTTCGTCCGTTTCCCTAATTTGGCCTGTGTGTATATTTTGCGTTTGAATAAGAAATGAAAGGAAACAAAAGTGCAAAATTTGCATCGTTTCTTCCATTCAGGATAGAAATAATCTTAGCATGGTATCAAAATTACACCTGCATCAATTGTATTGCATCTTTGCATGTGAGAACTTAACTCGAACCGATCTGGTATGTTTTCGTGAACATTTTCCACTCAAATTGGATCCATTGTCATTCAAATCTTGTCCTCCTTCAAATTAGCGATTGACATTCGCGAAACACCTCAATTGACGTTGGTAAACAACAAGTTGGGTCATGAGGATTTACCGGGTTCATAGTCCAATCGATAAAATTGCTAGTTACGTCAATTAACACCACAAAACTCAACCCGCTGCGCAAATAATGACTATTATTAACATTTTCGCGGTTTTCTGTTATTGGACACAACTCCTCTTTTCGACAGTTTGCCTTGGTTATTAGTACTTTGGCGAGACGTTCTCGAGTCAAGTTTGTGCAGGTGCGCCCTCTCTGAAGGGATCACGGTGTTTCGTCCCGAGATCGCGGGTGGACTCATCAGTTGGGCTGTCCAGCGATCTCTGCCCAAGACATACTCTATTAGGCCAATTGAAAAGTCCCCGATCTGATGGCAGTGCTAGTATTAAATCTATATGATTTTTAGTTAGTACCAAATTTCAAACGATACGTGTCAAAATTTTACAGCAGTCCGATCATTAGTTCGTGAGATATGGCATTCTGAGTGTAGCTACTTTTGTTATTTGAAAGAAGATGAAAAAGAAAGAATTTCGTGTTTTGATAAAATATTGCTTCTTGAAGGGAAAAATACAGTTGAAGCAAAATCTTGGCTGGATGAAGAGTTTCCGGGGTCTGCACCAGGAAAATCAACCATCATTGATTGGTATGCTAAGTTTAACTGTGGTGAAATGAGCACCGAAGACTGCGAACGCAGTGGACGCCCAAAAGACTCCAAAAAGTTCACAAAATAATTTTGAATGACCGTAAAGTGAAGTTGATTGAGACAGCAGACATTGTACACCATTCACGAATATTTGTACATAAGAAAGCTGTGTGCAAAATGGATACCGCGTAAGCTCACAATCGATAAAAAGCAACAACGTGTTAATGATTCTGAGCAGTGTTTGAAACTGTTTAAGTGCAATAAACCTAAAAAATTACATCGATATGTGACAATGGATGAAAAACGGCTACATCATTTCACTCCGGAGTCCAATCGACAGTCAGCTGAGTGGACTGCACACGATGAACCGAATCCAAAGTGAGGAAAAACACAACAGTCGGCTGGCAAGATTATAACATCAGTATTCTGGGATGCGCAATATTTATTGATTACCTCCAAAAGGGCCAGACCATCAACAGCTATTATTATATAGAGTTATTGGATCGTTTGAAGGATAAAATCGTCAAAAAACGGCCCCATTTGAAGAAAAAAGAGTTGCTGTTTCATCAAGACGATGCGCCGTGTCACAAATCAATGAAAACAATGCCAAAATTGCATGAATTGGGCTTCGAATTGCTTCTGCATCCACCGTATTCGCCAGATCTGTCCCCCAGCGACTTTTTCCTGTTCTCAGACCTCAAAAGAATGCTCGCTGAAAAGAACTTTAGCGCCAACGAAGAAGTAATCGCCGAAACCGAGGCCTATTTTTAAGTGAAAGACAAATCGTACTACAAAAATGGTATCGAAAAGTTGGAAGATCGCTATAATCGCTGTATCGCCCTCGAAGGCAACTATGTTGAATAATAAAATCAAATTTTGCCAAGAAAATGTGTTTTACTATGGTGGACCGGGGACTTCAATTGACATGATAATACCATCATGGAGAGGTGACACTGCACAAATTCGGGGATTCTTTATTAACCTACCGATGCCTCGCTAGAGAGTGACGCGAAGGCAGCAGCGCCACCTCTCGGACATTCAGAGTCACTACAGTATCTACAAGTAGTGACAGAATTACCTAGTTCAAACAAAAATATATATGATAATAAATTTAATGAGCCCATGTGTACTCTGAGAACCATTTCGATAACAGGTTTGGTCGGCTTCTTCGACAGATTTCATTTATCTACTAGGTACTGCACGAAAAAAAAAAATGTAAATATAGCAAATCATCCCTAGATTTTTTGTGAAATATGAAATAAAAGGTGAGGATCGACTGAATTTGCATTTGCATGTGCCAAGGTCCGGTCTCTAGTTATTAGTACGTATCTGAGAAGAACGTTTCGCTTCGTCGAATCCGTCAAATCCGCCTCGAAGGACCAGAAGTCATTCACGGATATTCCAATTGATATGCCAGTATTTCGTTCGAATTCCCAATCGGTGAATCTCACTGGATGTTTATACCCGTGAGATGCGAATGTGACAAATCTACGTCACTTCGGCAGCGAAGATAAGAGCAAAAAGACGTGTTGGAGAGATTAGCATAAGACGGCGCCAAGACATTTCTCGCCGTCCGAGTAAGCAAATACTAATCGCGGCAGGTTTTAGAGTTGTTCACAAGACAGCAAACCACATTAAGATCCCAGATTGGCCTTTTTTATTCGGAGATCTACTGCGATTGTCTAAAGGTGAGACTGGTGCCTCCTACGCACTATGTCTGCGACTTTGCGCGGATGTTTGGGATATTACCTCGGCATTGGCAGTGTTTAAATAACTTTTATAGTGCAAACACTTCAATACTAAGAGATTTTTTTTATGATGAAGCAAAGGGAATCTTCATGGACGAACTACCTTATACAAAATCGAATAGTATGTGACTATTGTTGCGGATATTTTGTTTGCATTCTAGCACATTTAATTGAGTAGGGAAGAGGATTGTTTCGACAGTGGATGAGAAACCACGCACAACTTCGGTTTCAGTGGGGAACTCATGTTTATTTGTGAAATCTCTTTTTTAATTGTAAAATTTTTTTTCGGCAACCGTCCGGGAAGTGCTCACTTCCCGGACGCTTTTTCTCTGAGAAAGTAGCATTTCCCGGCCTAGTCCGGAAAGTACGTACTTCCCGGACTAGGCCGGAAAAGAATCATAGAATCCTAAGCAACCGAGATAACGGCTGACAATTCATATGAAATTAGTTGTCAAAAATTTGCATGTTTTTTGATCGCAATCGCAATAAAATATGGAAAGCAGCAGCGATAGTGTTATTTTACATGGTTGCCGAAAAAATATTGTACGCAACACGCCCGAAAATGGTTTTTTTGGACTCACAGACTTCCAGGACTCGCTTACGCTCGTCCTGGAATTTTGTCTATTCGTCCAAAAAAACCCTATTTTCCGGACTTGTTACGTAAATTACTATTTTTTCAATTCTTTCATCTTGTATCAAATTTTCCTAATGAACATCTATGTATCTATTCGTTTGATGAACACGACTTACAGCACTAAATCTAACCTCCTGCTTTTAGGTTAGGGGCTTCTATTCGCCTATTAACCTCTGACTCTTTGTTTGTTACTCTATCACGATTTCTGTCGAGTAGTTTTTGTGTATAACTATGTCTTTCATAGGAGTGTCTTTTTTTTTTGATATTTGAAAATTGAGTTTTACTCAAAATAACCGTCAACTATCTAACCGACTTTTTATTCATTTCAACATGCCTTAAATATCTACCCTAAATTCTTAATCAATTCATCAACTATAAGACTATTTTCTACCAGCTTCATAACAGTACATTTTTTTATATAATAGTACATAGGCGTCCAACTTTGCTACCGCCGTTTCTTTCCGGAAATCGAGGTTTTATTGTGAAAAACTGTTTATACATACATGATTCTAAGTATTGTCCATCGCTGGCCACTACTTTCTCCCATCTTTCGGGCAGCGTACGGATCCCGTGTAAAAAATACTGGTCAACTTTTGAAGCGATCCACGAATCGATCCAATTTTTTACATATTCATAAGACTGGAAGTGTTGGTCAGCCACTCCGTGTGCCATTGATCGAAACAATGGATAGTCCGAGGGAACAATATCTTGAAAATACGACAGGTGGAGTAGGACTTCCCATTTCAACGTATCCAAGTATGTCTTGTCCACTTTCGCATCATGGGGTCGAGCATTGTCATGCTGTAAAATCACTTTATCATGTCTCTCGTATTGCGGTCATTTGTCTCTTAATGCTCGACTCAAACGCATTAATTGCGTTCGATAACGATCGCCTGTGATTGTTTCGGTTGTCGGTTTTAACAACTCATAATACGCTACGCCGAGCTGGTCCCACCAAATACTGAGCATGACCCTGAAACCGTGAATATTCGGGTTGGCCATCGACGTGGATGCATGGTCGGGATATCCCCATGATTTTCTGCGCTTAGGCTTATCGTAATAAACTTATTTTTCGTCTCCAGTCACAAAGCGAAGGTGAAATCCCAGCAAGCAGCTGTTCACAAGCAAACAAACGCCGTTCAACATCTCTCGGCTTCAACTCGTACGGAACTCAATTTCCTTATTTCTGAATCATTCCCATGATTTTCAGACGTTTTGAATTAGCATGTTACGTCACTCCCAATGATCCTGCCAATTCTTGTTGCGTTTGACACGAGTCTTGATCAAGTAATGTCCCCAATTCTGCATCTTCGAAAACCTTCTCTCTTCCACCGCCATGCTGGTCTTTCTAACCTAACTTTGTGACGTAACAATAATACGGGTGGTCTTACGATTTACAGTCGTCCTACATCGATCCTATAATTTTCAGGGCTATTGTAACAATTCATTGTTCTGAAATCTGAAATATATCTAAATCAAGGAAATCTCACCGATACCTGTTTAGGGATCTTTATATCGCCAATAAATTCGATTCGTAGCCAGCCAACATCTATTAAAACACCCACGCTTGCTCGATTATCGTAGATCAATATAACACCAAATCAAAAACAGCTCGGATTCCGTTCAAGTATCGATTAAGATTGTTCCTAGAACAGGACGATTGAAATTATCGGGTTACGGATTTCAATTAGAGAACTAGAGAGATGTTTGTTCAAAAAATATATTCTATTTTTCTTCGAGTAACTACTACTAGCTTTACTACTACTGCTTTTTACGAAAATTCCCCAAATAATGAAATAGAGGAGGAAAGAATCGAAAATATAAAATCAAGAGGAAATATTAAATAGGATTTTCCAATAAGAGGTTTCATTTTGAATAACCCGCTATCTGGACAGTTGTCACTTTTGACATTTAACAAGCAAAAACTACGGCATTACTAAATATGAAATGATACACGCTTCAACAACGCAGTGAAATTCTCTACAAAGATGGCGAAAAGTCACAGTTCGCAAAACTAAAGTACTTTTTGGTTGTCGTGAAGCACCTTATTAGCCGGCGATAGTGACAAAAATTCAATTGTTGTGACAAATAAGTGATGTGAAATTTCGAAACCGTGTGCGTCTCTTAGAACAATTGAGAATATTGCTACCGTGGCCGGTAGTGTTGACAAACCCAGCTTTGTCGATTCCCCGATTTCTTAGGCCCAGTTTCACCAAATGCTTTAATCTTGACTTGGCTCTTAAGTGAGGCCTTAGATCACGATTAATGTAATGTAGCGTTTCACCACATTCCAAAGCGCCATTTAATCGACCAATCGCGATTTAGCATTAATCGGCCATTCTTGGAGGATTGAGATTAATAATTATTTATCAGTATGGAACTCTTGTCTATGTAATTATTTTTCCGGAAATTTCTAATTTTTGGGTCAATTTTATCAAAATATGACTATATGTATAGGCTCAATATTTCTCATTTAAAATACACGTAAACTTTGTTTTTGTGTTTTATGAAATTTATTGCAAAGAATAATTTATTGATATGTTTGATTGAAATATTATTTGAGAAGCAGTTGAACTTGTTAATAAAAATAAATAAGTTAATAAAATTACTTATATAGTTTTTTTTCCAGAATATGTGGTTTTGTGAAATGGGATAATGTCTTTTTAACTTCTGCAAGTTTCCGACATTTCGAAGCACATCAATCGACATTTCCGGCAAAAATTAACTTTGTTTTTTGTTTACAAGATGACAAATGTTTTGAAATGTTATGAGTTATGAATGAATGACACCTGACACCTAGCGCCAATGGTGGTCATCACTGCTAATATGATACAGAACACTATATAACTTTTTGTTCACAACGTTGCCAAATGGTTTGACTATTTAATCGCGATTTGGTTAATCGCGATCATCTTCGGACGGGTTGATGCATGGTGAAACAGAAAACACTGTTAAGCCTGCTTTAGTAACAAGCGGAGTTTAATCAATTTGGGATCAAGTGCTGTTTGATGAAACTGGGCCTTAATGAAATACTTTCTTGAATATCGTCAGAATACTACAAATTGATATTGCTGTCTGTTTGGAATGAAATAAACATCCATTGATTCTTCTAAAAATGTACTTATAATTTCTTAATATGAAAAAGAAACTTATCATTGGAGAACTCATTCCTTAAAAAAGATACAAAAGATAAGCAGATTAGTAATATTCAAAGGGATATAAGTGATCTTGAACCAGGAGAGTTCTTCTGGGGAAATAGTGATTCACGAGAGAAATGTAACTTCAAGGGGAAGATCGCCTTCCGGGATAAAAGCAACCTTGAGATAATATCAATTACAGAGTGGAAAACAAAAAGTAAAAACGACGAAGAAAAAAGTTATTCCGATTAATAAAGTGATCATTGCTAGCTAAACGGGGAATAATATTAACTACTGTTTGGAAAACAAGGTTAGTCACTTGACAGACAAATGTGATTCCGGATAAAAAAGTGACTCTTGTTAAGATATCGGTAAAAAGTGACTGGGAAAAATAGTGACACCTGGAGAAAAAGTGACTGGGGGAAATAGTGACAAAAAAACTGTGAAGGAAAAGTGACTCTGAAGTTAAAGTGACTGTGGAGGAAAAGTGAAAAAAAGTGACTCTGAGGGAAAGGGGCATGGAGGGAATAGTGACTTCAAAAGAGCATGTCAGGATTGAACGATTAATGCTTTGTTGATGCAGTTATGGTGTGAAAAATCGACGTTATAGTACTAGTGAAATACATAACTCTAAAATATCGTATAACAACCGTCGCACCTCAAATAGAAAATGAGAAGATTGGGTATTAGAAACGTAAGTATCTGCAAAACAATTCTGTTCCCGTTTGGGATAACACAAACCTACATCCACATTAAATTCTGCAGGCTGTCGGCTGCTGTGAATCAGAAAATCGCTTTTTCCCATCGAGACGGCCTAGACAAAGGCTAAATTACGGGTAACGCGATACATTGTTCCGAACGGTAGATCTCTTGTTTACCAAACAGTCTGAAGTGAACTGGCGAAAGAATTAATTTTATTTACACACCCCGTCTTTTGAACACTCCCACTTGAAAGAGCTGTCAGTCAGGAGAATCGTTAGGTTCTTTGTGCGATGCTGAGAGAATAGACTTATCATTAATTTGTACTTGTTAACGTGAGGCAGGAAGACAGATGTTGCTCGTGGAATGGAAGCCTAATTTGAGGGTATGCTGATTTTTTTTTTTTTTTTGGTTCTGGAATGAGTCGCTGGAAATACTTCACTTGAAGTTAGATAATTTCAAAGGGAATTTTTCAATGTTTTGAATTGGTACTTCTGTCTAAAATACGCATAATCTGCCATCTGTGGCTCGAGTCTTGCTACAAATATTGATTTCCATTTATAATGGACCTACATTTCCTTTGAAGAATAGCATAGTCGAAAATTCCTCCTTTAGTGACAAATATTGTGGAAGACAGTATATCAATTGTCCTACCATTTATTTAAATGTTATGGACGAATGGAATTGGAAATCTCAAATGAATCAATTAATTGTAGATGGAGTAGATGATCTTCTTCTTCATCAGCCTTATCTTGTCCACTACTATCAGAAGGAGCCGTTTGAATTTTGATTTTTTTTGTTAAAATATAGATAGTATAGCAAACAATTATTGAATTTGTAGAGAAAATCGAGGAAGTTTTTTCATATGGAAAATTTTTGTTACTTAAATATTGCAGTCGTTATTTGCAAGTTTTTAAAATTTTTCAACATATCAGGGTTCGAGGGTAGAGCACGTGTACGTGGAATTCATCCCCAGCTAAGTGAGTTTGAAAGAGGTCGAATTATTGGTCCACAGGTGGCGGGGTTGTCATTTCGAGAAATCGCTAACCGTACTAACAGAAATCCAACTACTATTATAAAATGTTGTAAGCGTGGTTTGATAATGCCCAAAATCGAAAAAGAGTAGGCACCGGACGTCGAAGGGACACAAATGAAGATCGACGTCTAAGACTTATGATCATTAGAGACCGGTTTGCGACAACACGATCTTTGGCTGATGAGTGGTTAGGAGAATAAGGCCATCCTGTAACTGTCTGAACGGATAAGGTCTTTTGGACTGCTGCATTATCGAACTCATTTTGTGTTACCTCTGACGGTTGAGCATCGCCGGCAACGTTTGAAGTGGTGCAAAGAACGTCAACATTGGAATGTGGAATGGCATCAGATCGTCTTTTCTGATGAATCTCGATTCTCCTTGAGTGCACGTGATGACCGAAGGGTTAGAGGACGTCGGGGAGAAAGACGTGAACCTCAGTTTGATGTTGAGCGTCATGTGCACCGGACAGTGGGCGTTATGGTATGGGGTGCTATTGAACATGTAAGTAGGTCACCCTTAGTGACCTAAATGCCCGACCTCATGTTGCCAGTGTTAGTTTAGCGACCCGTGTGAAGCTTTTGTCATGGCAGCCCAGATCGCCCGAATTTCGCTCATAGAGCATGTTTGGGATAATATGGGTAGAAGGCTTGGAAGTTTACCCCAGCCCCCACGGACTTTGGCGGCTCTGAGACATGAAGTACAGGTAGCTTGGAATAGTATCCCTCAAGAAGAAATATACCATCTTATTGCATCAATGTCGAGACTCGAGACGTGTTGGGGAGTGTAGAGATAATCGCGGTGAACAAACACATTATTAACAAATTTATTAAAAAGAATTATAAACCGTTCGTTTTCTCTTCCAAATTTCAATCCTTTACCTCTTGCTATACTATCTATGTTTTACAAAAAAAAAAATAAAATTTGAACATCTCCTTCTGGGTGTTGCAGTTTCTTTGTCAGTTAGGATATTTGGAGCAGCTAATAATGGCTAATAATATCTCAAATTGTTTATTCTTACATTTTAACGGGAATAGTAACTTATTCACTAGTATGATCTACTAGTCGATATTATACTAGTCGATATTATATGATATAAAAGAAAATAATAAATATAAATTACCTATAGCAGGGAATATAGTGATAATAGTTAAGAATAAAGGATCAGATTATTAAATCTCATAGATTATGTTTAATAGTGCTAGATAAAATATAACTTTTCTCGACACCAAAAAATCCTCATCATAATTTCATTAAACAGGGCGTGAGGGCACTTTCCACCCTCTACCTGGTGTAAGTGAAGCTCTCGTGTGTGGTCTATTCACCCCTATAGTTACGATTTACACAATTTCCGTGAGCACAGTGGGCAATGATTGTTTCAAGATAAACTTGCTTGTCAAGATTATCAACGCTACTATCAATTCAATCCGGTTGGCATACGGATTAATAGTTTTGGCCCCCCTGTAGAAGCCACGGGGATGAAGAAGTATACACGGGGAGACAGTTATATCGGGGAAAGATCTACCAGCTATCAGTGATCATTTTATCTGTGTCAACTGTTAAGTTGTTTCTTGGATAAAGCTAATGTCAGGTCGTGTTGACTGATTTTGTTTGGGGACATTTAAAAAGCTATACATTTTTTTGGCGGTTTCCGGAAAACGAGCTATTTGTCTTGAAAAATTTGGGTGGTTTCTTTCACTCTTTGAAGATGGTTTCCTTCTAGTTGTTTGAATGTTCTTTGATTGCGATTATTCGCGAAGACACACTCGCGAGAAAAGTTGGACTTTCCCCACTTGTTGCACAATACATATACTATTTTCTAATGATGTCGATATCCTATGAGAAGGAAATAATAATCCAGTTTAAAATTTGCAGTATTTTTAAGATTCTTGGAGGGACTGGAATTTCCAGTAAGATGATACCCCTACTAGTATATGCAATCACAAGATGTCCTCTTTTGAATAAAAATTGACCTGTCTTAGCGTTATCTAGAAAAATGCATACTTGCAGAAATATTTGTCTGAAATGTTTTATATGGGTCACTATGTACTTATACGACGTAGATGGAATATAATATTAGGATTAAATGCTCATCTTACTATATAATTCACATTCTTATTACCCATTGATGAAACCGTTGTTTCATAATTATCAACGTCTACTCTGCAAGGATGATGAGAATGTTAAGTCTGCACTTAAATAATCAGTTCCTTAATTGAGCGTAGTCAACATTAGTATTTCCACGAATCACCGTCTATGAAACTGTTAAAGTTTCAAAGACGAACACAAAAGTTTACAATGTAGTGGAATTCGACAGGCAAACAACTATTAATGCATACTTGGGAAAAATTATGGATAACCTTTGAGTGGACAGATGGTATTCCTCTCTTCTTGATGCCCACAAGTGGTATTTCATAATGTGAAACGCCAGTGCCTCTAGTTTGAGTTGAGGTTTAGAATGTATTGAAGAAGAGTTGGTTCGTTTTTTGAGGCCTAATTTTTCGAGCAAGGGAAGAGGAAACAAGTTCCATAACCATTTGGAGTTTTTTTGTTTTTTTTCTTGATCGGTTACAATTGAGAACATTCAGAACTCAAATCAATTCAAACGCTGTTTTGGCATCTGTGACTGAACATTTCTTCATTCCGAGAATGATCAAAAAGCTTCCTCTACCTTTGCTGGATTCGGAAACAAAATACAAAGATTATTGAATAAAAATCAAATTGTGTGATAAAAAAATGCATTCAACCTCTTCGGAAGTTTCTTAGTCTTCAGGAGGACATCGAATGCAGACATTCAATGTATTCTTGTAGTTTTCAAAGGCAAAAAGATTTTTTAAATATGGAATATACATTTCTCTGCAGAATATTAATCAACTTTGAAAAAATAACAACATTTGTCTCGTCCGTTTTTACCCTAAAATGAATTTCTCTTTTCTTATTCATTTATTTCTCCTTGTTATTTTATTTGTTAATTGACGTTTTCATCAAAGCTCCTGAATACAGCATAAAACAGTGCTTTTCTAATGAAGGAAAGACTTTGAACATTTAATTGGGTGAAATGTGCTATTCATTTTAATTTTGTTTGATTCTTTCAATTTTTTTTTTTTTTTTGACCAGTTAGTGGTCTCCCCATGAATGCCCAATTCATCATAACCATTTTAGGCAAAACCACTTCATATCTCAACAGCCATTCAACG
Organism: Harmonia axyridis; assembly: GCF_914767665.1. Lineage (NCBI taxonomy): Eukaryota > Metazoa > Arthropoda > Insecta > Coleoptera > Coccinellidae > Harmonia > Harmonia axyridis. The sequence goes on from NC_059501.1 coordinate 71,531,350, forward strand.
GTTTATGAAAAAAAAAAATTCTTGCTTCTCACGAAAAGCATGAGATTCTGCAAAGGAAAATGTATATTCCGTGTTGAAATAGTCTATTTGACTTTGAATTCAAACTCCAAGGTCACATTGAATGACTACATTTCATGTCTTTCTGACGTCTAAGGAACTTTCATTCGGAACAGGGGATATTTCATCGGATCTTTTGAAAGGGGCCACCCTGTGTATTCTAACTAGTGAACTGTGAGAAAATTTAGGTATATGTAGCCAAAATTTTCAATCTGAAGATTGCAGGGTTTATTATTAAAAATAATCATTCAAAACTAGTCCAAATTAAACAAAAAATATATAGTATTAAATGTATTAATTCAATATACATAATATGGTTTCACTATGACCGTAGATTTTCAATTTAAATTTTAATTTGTGCAGTATCCTTCTGTTCGACAAAGTACATAAAGTTGCAATATTTCATTTTACTGTTGAATAATTTGGAGACTGAAGAGGGTATTTTTTAATTTTTTTTGTAACTGTAATTTTTAATCTGAAGATTGCAGGGTTTATTATTAAAAATAATCATTCAAAACCAGTCCAAATTAAACAAAAAATATATAGTATTAAATGTATTAATTCAATATACATAATATGGTTTCACTATGACCGTAGATTTTCAATTTAAATTTTAATTTGTGCAGTATCCTTCTGTTTGACAAAGTACATAAAGAGCAATATTTCATTTTACTGTTGAATAATTTGGAGACTGAAAAGGGTATTTTTCAATTTTTTTGTAACTGTCAAGGAACTACTCCAATGAGTGGAGTTGAAAGTCCCGTTCTTTTTAGACGTATATTTTTCCAGAATTTCCAAGGCAATAAAAACTTTTTTTTCCCGCATACAATTCAATATTAGTGATTAATTTCGATATATCTCCTAGCTCGAGACTTTCCTAAGTAGTGCGATAAATAAAAAACGTAACTCGTTTAGGAAACGAGGACTACACCCTATAAATAAGAGAACAGGGCAATTTTTCATCTTACAGAATGATGCCATGAAAATAACGGAAGAATGTTGTTCACCATTATGGCCAAAGTTGGAAAAAAATGAATGGAATTCAGATTATGATTGGGTATACTGAGATTAATCGGTTATTTTGAGGTTACCTAGTCTGAACAATATTTCATTTAGGTATTATGTTATATTAATTATATTCTATGTGACATAAAAAATACAACACACAGGTGATGTTGAAATTTTTTACCAAACTTGGCAGGAATAGTAAAACATTGTAATTAATTGAAGTTTCATTCAAAATAATCCAGTTGAACATTTATGCTAAGTTTAGTCGAAAAACCTTCTTGGTGTTGTATTTCTTATGTCACAGAGGATATAATAAATAATAATATCTAGATATTATTGAAATATATATCATCATATTATTTTGTGGGTTGTTTCAGAATAATTTGTATTTAGAATAATTTTTGAGTATATTTTGTTGGAAATATAAGGACATGGTTGAATGAACATGGAGTGGGAGATATATTCAAAATGTAATTGGCATCCATTACATTTGTTTCCATTTTATAATTGAAATTGCGCTATACTATAGAACTGTTATGTCTTAAAGAGTCAAAACGAAAAACAATTTCAAATTTTATTAATCAAATTATCAACGGAAGATCAGAATGATGAAACTTTCATAAAAAAAAGAAAGCAAGCAGTTTCAGTTATAAACTTTTATTTGCACAATCTATATGTACATTAGCAAATAACACAATATTTTGCCAGATAAATGTAACTTGAATAGTGAAAGGTTATAGGCAGGAACAAATAAAAATCTCCAAACATGGAAATGGATTTTCACTTGAATACAATTACCAAATATATTTAGTTTGGTTTGTAGCCATTGTTTTACGAAACAAAATATATTCACTTTAAAATAACAAAGTTGAGTTATTGGTTTATTCCTGACAGATAGTTATATACCTTTCCAATGATGTATAAAAAGGTTTTTACATTTGACAGCCTTTGTGTAAGTACCCCTCACTTTTTAATCTTAAATGGCACCTCCTCTATATTGTCCGTGAAAATTGCGTCTATTTCGAATACAACGATAGCACATACATCTTTTTCAGTAATAACAACAAAAACATTAATATTTTGTGACTTCTTTCATGTTATTTTATTTTCTTTATAAACATAAAATGCCTCCACCCATGTTTGTACAAACTTCACATATTAGAAATAGATGAATTTTTTGTTTCAAAAAACTGATTGTAGTGACTGCTGCTCAGAGATGGCGCTATGGGTATTCGCGCTAAACTACTTCGGCCCCGGCGGATTTAAAGGGGCCGTTGCAACGCAACAGGGTCACTTCTCCACGATGGTGTAAGAGGATGAGAGATCGCTGGATAGCCTAACTGAAGAGTTCACCAGCGATCTCGGGACGAAACACCAAACCCCTGAGAGAGGCCGCACCTTCTGATTTGTCTCGAGAAAGACTCGCCGAACGATGTTTTTTTTTATAACAAAAAACTTGCTTTAAATGTGTCTTCGTTGTTTGAATTGCATAGTAGGTATTTTGATTGCAATTCATACTTCAAAAAATGTTAATGTTTTTGTTGTTATTTAAAAAAATTATCAAGTATGTGCTATCGTTGTATTCCAAATAGAATGACACCCAATTTCCACTGATACATACAGGGGGTGCCATTTGAAAATTAAAAGTGAGGGGTAGCTACCACAGGGCTGTCAAATGTACGAACCTTTTTTATACATCATTGGGAAGGTACTTTAATGTTATACAAAGCAATTTTTTCATTATCTTGTCATATAAGGTAGATATTGCCTGAATACGTTAACTTGGGACACCCGGTATACATGCAAAATCTCAACCCGATTGGATTTAACTTTCACAGGAATGTTTTTTTTTTATATTTTGTATTTTTTATTTTTCTGATGATGTGATAATAATAAACTTCATTTAGCACTCGGCAAACAATCCACTAACTTAATTAAATTCTTCATAAATATAACTCATTGAACATTTTTTAAATTCTCTATAATTATTGCAATATTTGAGCTTTTCAGGAAGTTTATTGAAGATAACTAATTACCTGCTAAATGTGGATTTATTCATTAATGTAGTATTAACTTTTTCTATGTAAAAATCATCTCGACGTCGTGTATTATAATTATGTATCTCATTCAGATCAAATTGAAGTTTCTTGTTTTATATCTACACCCAAATTGTCAGCTTCGTCTTGAATTATAATTATACAATATTTTGAAGGCTTCTGAGGCCCAGATGGCCGCGATATGATTCTTTAGCTTTTAGCGACCCAGGGAAATATTATGCATACACTCGAAAAACTCTTACTCTTATTTAGAAGCAGTTTGTTAAAAAATCGAGAAAAGTCTTTAAACCCTTCAAAGAGTAGTAGGGGTGGGGGCAGTCTTATAAGCCTCATGCCAACTGGACAACCGTTAAAACTGTTGAATCTCACCAGTATACTTCAAAACTTCCTAATCCAGCAGATTTCTGCTGTATCATCAATTAATTCAACTCAATTATTCCCAAGATCGCATCCACTCGACTCACGACAGAATGTTCCTTTTGAAACCGTGGCTGAAGAAGTGGCCACCAACAGCTTAGCGCCTACTAGATGAAGACCTCAAGGGTTCCTTGCGGTAGCCGGGCGAATTCCAGCGATTGCTATCTAGATATCTGTCACATCCGTCACCGTGAGTGTCATGTGCCTTCTGCGTTCCAGACAACGATTTACAATGACACAAGTGAGCATTTGTCTCGGTCTTTATGGGCGAGTACGGAACCCCTGGAATATTATGGTAGGTCGTGATTCGTCGAAATTACGGCCGGTAGAACTTATGTGTGCCAACCCAAGGAATTTAGCATATAAATTGGAGTTGGCCGAGATGGTTCTTTAACGGGAGTGTTCTGTGGTGGATTTCCTTGAAGACTAGGTTCAGGTCTAAGGCGGTCAGATATTTGGGGCGGCAATATTATACTGGGTGTCCAAATGAAGGGGGGCCACACCCATCTCTCATTTTATAATGATTTGCGAATTTACTCAGATACTATCATTGGTATTCGTAGAAGGACAGTTTTTGGCGTTCTTTTGAACCTTGAAAATAAAACCGTCTATGGGGGGCGCTACAACCACTAGAATCTGAAAAAGGGACAGGGGTCGAGCGACACCTCACTTTGAAGGTCTTTTAATTTTCCTTCTAGAAATGTTTGACTCGGATTTGTCAGGTCAGTACTATGACAAGAAAACCGAATTTTCTCTTTTGATCGTCCCAATTTATTGTGTACAAATGTTTGAATTGAATATTGAATGCCATACAATAACAAAAACTGGTTTCGGAAATTTGACGTACATTTTGTGAGATGCCTGTTGTCTAACGCACTATTTGAACATCTGAGATTCTGATGCATATTTTATACCTATCATTAAATGTGTATGAAATCAGAGACTGCACAATCTCGCATCAAATTTGAATGATCTATAAGTTATTTCAGTTTTTACAATTTCATCATGTGAATAATTATTGTTTTGTTTCACAGTACCTCAATGTGAAGTAGTGATACAATTATTATTTACATAATAAATAAGTATAAATAGGAATATTTCATATTTTTCATATCCTTTTATTTATCATTTATATTTATTTTTTTATATCAATCAAATGATTTTCCACCAAATAACGATCGAGTCAATCAAATAATTTGAATGATTTCCTAGTAGGTAATTTTGTGCACAATAAAATGATATGTTCAAAAGAGAAAATTATTTTTTGCCAAAAAATCTCAGAAATTCAAGTCGGACATTTGTGAAGAGGATATGCCAAGGCCTCAGAAATGAGATGGCACTCGTCCCTATCCCTATTTAATTTTTTGGGGTTGAAGCGCCCCCTCGTGGAGGGACTACGGCAAAATCTATCCTCATACGAATATTCGTGCACGTACCTGATTTAATTTCGCAGATAATTATATTGGACGTTGATCCTTTTATGGGACATTCTGTATCTATGAAACGACACCAAGTAATTATAAATAAATAAAAAATAAATTAATATTAATAAATCAGTACTAATTATTAATAATTAACTAATTCATTAAATGATTAATTGAATAATTAAATAATAATTAATTGACGAATTACAGCCAAATTTTTGGGAGAAAGTGATCAAGAAATAGGTTGGCAGAATGTAGTACGTAAGACAAGGGTGTCATTTGAATGACGTTATTTTCCATGCATAATGGCAAAATGTAACCTTCCAAATGAAAAAAATATTCCACTCAATAATTTATGAATTTTTTCATTTTTAAATTGTATTATCGCTATTGGAAAACCCTGTTCAATCAATAAAAGAGCCGGATTGCAATCAACTCAGCCAAGTTTAATTGATATTTCTGATATGGCGAACATCCGCTCAACCAATTAAACTTGGGATTTTTCGAACACGGAACTGGCGAGTTAGCCAAAAAAACGAACTGAGGCAACTTGAGGAAGGGAACATTTCAATGACAGTTCAAAATAGTTCTTGAACCACCTAAGCTTAATATTATGAAAAACTGACTACTTAATTATCTAAGTCTGAGTTTTCACATTTTTTATCTTCAGATCAAACATTTTTTCACTTTCTCTTCGATCCGAATTTTCAGCTAATGAAATTCACGATTGGCCAGAATGGGATCAGCAATTATTGATGTCATTTTGCTCAACACTTCGAAACGTAATTAATTCTGGGTGGCCATGCCGTTATATCATTTGGTTGCTATTAAATAAATTGAGTGCGTCCGGGCTGTATATCAATTTGTTCGCTAGTGACGTGAGGGGAGGAGAAACTGGATGTTGCGGAGTGAAAGGAGGAGTGAACAATTGAAAAAAATGGACCACCTCTCCATTTAAATTCGTACAAGACTATATCTTGATGAGATATGTTGTCTTTTTTTTTTTGGTTTGTTTGAGGAGGGGCTTGCCGATTTGATTACGAAGAGTGTGTTACTTTTGAAAAAGGAAAGTATTGGAATAACAGGCCAATTGAAAAGTTACCGGTCTACTATAGTAAAACACATTTTTTTTTGGCAAAATTCGATTTTATTATTCAACATAGTTGCCTTCGAGGACGATACATGGATTATAGCGATCTTCCAACTTTTCGATAACATTTTTGAAGTACGATTTTTCTTTCGCCTCAAAATAGGCCTCAGTTTCCAGCTGTTACAATTTTAAAATAGTTGAGATTTCCGGTTATTTCATACAATAAGTTGCATCAATAAATAAATTTCTCTGTTTCAGTATCGTAATGAATTCATTACTGTACTGTATGAACTCATTACAACATCGATTTCAGTTATATTTTTCGTTTTGTGGTTGTCTACACTTCCGATTCTATTAAATTTCACACCAGTCCATTGCCAATTTAATATAATCTGGATATAGTGAAATGATTTGCATTAGTCGCAATTTCTCTTGAATATTGGTGATTTTGAATTGATTTACGAATTTAATGCGTAATTATAAATTATTTCAAAATTCGAAATTTACGACTCAACTTCAAATTCCGTAATCTGTAAATTTTCGTAACAGTCACACCAACTGCCAAGATGCAATACAAAAGTCACTAGGATGTATAATCTGAATTTTTCATTGAACTTCGACAATATTTCACTCGACTTAAATAAAGAAAATATCGTCTAATACTCGTTGCAGAAGGCAATTCCAACACTCATGAGTTCGGAAACTCGCTCCTTAGTCGATCGTTTTCGAATTTCGCATTCGTCTCGGAATAGAAGCCCATTCTGCAACTTGTTTTAGAATATACTATTTTTGCAAGATTCCTTCTCATTTCTTCATTTTTTTAAGCCGAGTCAACGAGCTTGAAGTCAAGCGGTGAATTTCTAGTCAGGAATGAAAAACATTTTTTTTAAGATCTTTCTTTGAGAAATCGCTCGAAAAACGCATTCCTCTGGACACACCATTCTAGAATGCCCTATATATTCGGATCGCAGCGAAATCGAGTCAAGAACGTAAAGCGACAAGCGTGAATGCTAATAGGCGCTATTTTTAACAAATCTTCGCCGAGCGGTGAGTAGTTGCTGTCAGATCGGAGACATGCACCGGGTTAAAGAGGCGATTAGATTAGCATATCTCTTCGCCACGACAACGGTCGCTTGCAATGACAAGGCGGAACATTAATTGACAAATGGGATTACGATCCTTCGAGCGATTTGGGTTGCCGGCTGACGTAGACATGGGTGACGCTTTTGTGTCGGGAGTTCTCAACGAAGGATGGGTTTACTTACAACATTGCAATGACTGTCATAATAGGTAGTCTAATTGACTAAACAACTCTTGTGAAAGAAAAAGGAGAGTGAAGAAATTGCACCAATCGCGGCGAGAATCTCGTCTAGTAATCGAGACTTGATTCGCGTCTTGACATGACTCGAGTCGAGATTAGTCTCTAGTCGGGACGATACAAAACGAGACTCCATATATCGTTGGCAATTCAAGAATAGAAAATACCAATCTTTGTCTGATAATACTTTTCTTCATCACGAAGATTCCAAAAGAAACATAACAGTGAAGACAATCGGTTCGAGAATCTTCTCTAGTGTTCGAGACTTGACACGAGTCGAGACTTAAATATATCGTTGACGAGGTGTCACTAACTAACGGAATCTTTGATATCATCTTGCCTTGCCTGTACTTGTCTCATGTAATAGTTTGTCAAAATCAAAAAGAAACTTTATGCATTATTGACAAGACGATGTAGTGCTATTCCTTCACTAGTCATTTCTTATCTCGAAAGATTAGCCAAACAGAAAGCACAATGAATCAAGTTGAGCAATCGTATCGAGAATCTCGTCTAGTAATCGAAGCCTGATTCGAGTCTTGAGATGACTCGAGTCGAGATTTGTCTCTAGTCGGGACGATACAAAACGAGACTCAATATATCGTTGGCAATTCAAGAATAGAAAATACCATTCTTTGTTTGATTATACTTTTCTTTATCACGAAGATTCCAAAAGAAACATAACAGTGAAGACAATCGGTTCGAGAATCTTCTCTAGTGTTCCAGACTGGTCACGAGTAGAGACTTGATTATATCGTTGACGAGGTGTCACTAACTAACGGAATCTTTGATATCATCTTGCCTTGTCTGTACTTGTCTCATGTAATAGTTTGTCGAAGTCAAAAAGAAACTTCATGCATCATTGACAAGAGGAGGTAATGCTATTCCTTCACTAGTCATTATTTATCTCGAAAGATTAGGCCAAACAGAAAGCACAGTGAAGCAAGTTGTCCAGTCGTATCGAGAATCTCGTCTAGTAATCGAGACCTGATTCGCGTCATGACATGACTCGAGTCGAGATTTGTCTCTAGTCGGGACGATACAAAACGAGACTCCATATATCGTTGGCAATTCAAGAATAGAAAATATCATTCTTTGTCTGATTATACTTTTCTTTATCACGAAGATTCCAAAAGAAACATAACAGTGAAGACAATCGGTTCGAGAATCTTCTCAAGTGTTCGAGACTTGACACGAGTCGAGACTCAAATATATCGTTGACGAGGTGTCACTAACTAACGGAATCTTTAATATCATCTTGCCTTGCCTGTTCTTGTCTCATGCAATAATTTGTCAAAGTCGAAAAGAAACTTCATGCATCATTTACAAGACGAGGTAATGCTATTCCTTCACTAGTAGTTTCTTATCTCGAAAGATTAGCCAAACAGAAAGCCCAGTGGAGCAAGTTGAGTGAGTAATCGTATCGAGAATCTCGTCTAGTAATCGAGCCCTGATTCGCGTCTTGACGTGACTCGAGTCTAGATTTGTCTCTATTCGAGACGATACAAAACGAGACTCAATATATCGTTGGAAATTCAAGAATAGAAAATACCATTCTTTGTCTGATTATACTTTTCTTTATCACGAAGATTCCAAAAGAAACATAACAGTGAAGACAATCGGTTCGAGAATCTTCTCTAGTGTTCGAGACTTGACACGAGTCGAGACTCAAATATATCGTTGACGAGATGTCACTAACTAACGGAATCTTTAATATCATCTTGCCTTGCCTGTACGTGTCCCATGTAATAGTTTGTCAAAGTCATAAAGAAACTTCGTGCATCATTGACAAGACGAGGTAATGCTATTCCTTCACTAGTCATTTCTTATCTCGAAAGATTAGCCAAACAGAAAACACAGTGAAGCAAGTTGAGCAATCGTATCGAGAATCTCGTCTAATAATCGAGGCCTGATTCGCGTCTTGACAAGACTCGAGTCGAGATTTGTCTCTAGTCGGGACGATACAAAACGAGACTCCATATTCAATTCAAGAATAGAAAATACCATTCTTTGTCTGATTATACTTTTCTTTATCATGAAGATTCCAAAAGAAACATAACAGTGAAGACAATTGGTTCGAGAATCTTCTCTAGTGTTCGAGACTTGACACGAGTCGAGACTTAAATATATCGAAGACGGGGTGTCACTAACTAACGGAATCTTTAATATCATCTTGCCTTGTCTGTACTTGTCAAAGTCAAAAAGAATCGTCATGTATCATTGACAAGACGAGGTAATGCTATTCCTTCACTAGTCATTTCTTATCTCGAAAGATTAGCCAAACACAAAGCACAATAAAGCAAGTTGGCAATCGTATCGAGAATCTCGTTTGATGTTCGAGGCTTGACTCGAATCGAGATTTAACTCGAGTATATAGGTAGATTTATCTTGTTGGGGACTTCAATTCCTGTTCTCTGAAACGATTTACTATTATACACTGTCTAATCTCGATTTTTATCTAGTTTAACCTGTCCTTATGCTGAGTCTTGTTTGGTCTGATCCTGTTTTCGATGCATGAGTCAAAACGAGACGTGTTAAAAACAAAGTTTTAATCACGTATTAAATAATGAATTGCTGAATGCACGTTGAAAATCATTGACCTTTTCAGCAAATTTTGTTATTTTCAAAGAAAGGAACAAGACAATTTGCTTAACCTTCATGAGTGGCCCATTACTACTCCGCTGAGCAAAAAAATAATCTTTTTGAATTGAGTTTCTTACTACCAGCTTCTGAAGATGGAAACATCGTGGTCGAAACGGCGTTAATCAAAAATAAACATTCTTTAGACAAATGTAAGTATGGTTATTCCAACCCCAAATTCAATGATCATTAAACATTTCCAATATTCGAAATAACTCAGAAGCTTCTAACATCTAAGACATCGGGAGGCTATTCTGAAACACCCTGTAGAACAGCTACGCGTTAGGACCGTTGGATAATTCTCTCTTTGCGCCCGGTCATTTGCAAAGTCACGTGGGTGCTGGACATGGAGAGACGTATGTCGTTGTCGAGGAATTTTTGTGTATCGCCATTGGCGCCACGGTTTGAGTAACGAGAGAGCGTTGAAAAAACAGTTATTGATGGGTGAAAAGAGGGAACACACGCGTAGCGCCTCGAGGATGTTCCGAAATTACGCAGCCAGTTGATGATGATCTTCGGACCCTCTATATTATGAGTAGGTGTTTAACCTTAATAGATGGGCTGATTGATTGGGCACAAAATTTGACGGCAGGAATCTCCATACGAAACGAATTGATTATTCAGTATTATTATTATTTATTCTGCATGTAAAACAAGCTTCACATCCGAAAGTTTCACAATGAAAAATTGAAAACTGATACTTGACAGAATCGTGTGTTATACCGCAGAGTAATAAACATAGATAGAGGTAGCATATGTCATTTTCAGTGAGCAAATTTTGTGCCCAACATGAACTATCAAATTTGACATGAAGCGCGCGGAAATGGAAACATATCAGTGATACGATATTTCACTCAATTCGCGAGTTTCTCCGTGAGACGATAGACGACAGTTGTCCCTACCTATTTAATTAATTTGAACAATCATTCAAAGGATCATTTCGAACCACACAATCTTCACACGATGTAAAGGGTGTTTTTTTAGAGCTATAGAACTTTAAATTGCATTAAAACAACGACGGATTATTCCATTGACATGAATTTTATTTATCCGCAGGTTAATCTTGTGGCATTACATTTTAAATATGATTTCTGGCATATGACCGCCACGGCTGGCTCGGATGTAGTCCAATCTGGACGTCCAATTTTCGATGACTTTTTCCAACATTTGTGGCCGTATATCGGCAATAACACGGCGAATGTTGTCTTCCAAATGCTCAAGGGTTTGTGGCTTATCCGCATAGACCAATGACTTTACATAGCCCCACAGAAAGTAGTCTAGCATGTTAAATCACAAAATCTTGGAGGCCAATTCAAAGGTACAAAACGTAAAATTAGGCGGTCACCAAACGTGTCTTTCAATAAATCGATTGTGGCACGAGCTGTGTGACATGTTGCGCCGTCTTGTTGGAAGCACAGCTCCTGGACATCATGGTTGTTCAATTCAGGAATGAAAAACTTAGTAATCATGGCTCTATACCGATCACCATTGACTGTAACGTTCTGGCCATCATCGTTTTTGAAGAAGTACGGACCAATGATTCCACCAGCCCATAAAGCGCACCAGTCGGTTTTTCTGGATGTAACGGTGTTTCGACATACACTTGAGGATTAGCTTCACCCCAAATACGGCAGTTTTGTTAGTTGACGTAGCCATTCAACCAGAAGTGCGCTTCATCGCTAAACAAAATTCGCTTATGAAAATCGGGAACAACGGCACATTATTTTCGAAATAATTGCACTACTTGCAAGCGTTGTTCAGGCGTGAGTCTATTCATGATGAATTGCCAAACCAAACTGAGAATAAATCACTTGACAGCTGTTAAATCGGTCGCCATCTTGAACAGTAATGCCAACTTAAAGTTATATACCTCGAAAAAAAAAACACCCGTTATTTGTTTGATACTTTTATTCTTAATTTATAACCCTCCCACCAGAGACACCCCACTACACCTGTCTCGCCACCATCAACTCCAAATGACCACAGAAATTTCGTACACAATCCAAACCCTTCCAATAACCAGAATCATGTTCTGATCATCCTTTAACGGCGCTCAAATTCCTCAAACGCCACAATGGACTCAACAACAATTTACGACTCGGAAACAAAGCCGAAAATACACCGAAGCGCCCGTGTTGCACAGCACGTCCCACGCAACGTATGCAAAACAACGATCCAGGTACAGAAAAAAGAAATGTCTACGGCATCACACTTGTCACCCAGGGTGGTTGCGTTCCCATTATTTACACCCTTTTCGGCCTTTATTCTCGTGAACGATTACGCCCTCTGCGTGCTGCCCTGGACTAAATGGTTCGTGAAATTATGTTAATGTCCTCCTTGATTAATGGTCCCTAGCGCGGGCTGGAACGCGGCTCCTTGAGAACATAGAGACCATCGATTGTTCTGATTGATTCGTTCTCGTGCACAGAGAAGGGCACGCTTTGATGGGTTGCGATGCCGTCCATAGAGGGATGAGTCGCCATTTATCTTTATGATGGGTCGCGTTCGTGAAGCGGAATATAGTTGAGGATTTGCGCTGGCGGGGCCAGATAGTGGTTCTTTTTTGGCAAATTGTTATGAGCAGGTTATGTTTTATTGAAAAAAAAGAAAAAGGGAATTTGGGAGGTCGATGGATGGCATGAAAAAATTATATCATTTTTTATACAAATAACAATTGTTTCGATATTTTATGGAATCATCAGGCTTACATAGTTTCAGATGACGCATACATCGTTTATATTTGACATTTCTAGTGATTTTTGACTCTCTGAGTATAAATAATAATATTTTATATTCTATGCTCATGACAATCTTTCATATATACTCTGAATAGACCATGAATTAAATATATTTATTTGAGTGATTCTCAATTGAATATGCAAATTTGAATATTTCGAATACGATATTTTTCCTAATTATTTAATTTAAAATAAGCAGAATATTTATTATTTTCTGTATATACATGCTGAAATCCAAAGTTTGGCAACTTTTGTTGTTTTTTGAAAGAGACATGAAAACGAGTCTATTGATTAAACATTGTTTTTTTATGGGAAAGCTAAGCAATGGCTTGATAATTGTTATTCAAACTCTGCTCCATCAAGTACCACTATAAAACGGCTGACTATAAACGTGATCGAAGAACCAAAGTCATCCAAAGCTATCAAAATCAACTGGAAAGGATTTGGCATCGGTATTGATGATATATGATTGATATATTGTCTCGTATATTGTTCATTAACTACTTATCTCAACAAAGATGAAACCATCAGCGTTCAATATTATATAACGTTTTTGCATCGATGGAGTACAGAAATTAAAAAAAAAAGTTCTTAAATGCACAATAACAAAATCCTCTTTCACGAAGACGATGCTCCTTGTCATAAATCGATAAAAACCATGGTTAATTTGAACGAATTGCGCTTCCAACTTCTTGAACACCCACCTTATTTTCCAGATCTAGCCCTCAGTCATTACTGGCTTTTTGCAGATCTAAAAAGACTGCTCCATTGAATTTTTTGCGTATCTACTTTGTTTTTAAATTTTTGTATAAGAATAATCAATTTCGCATGAAATATGAATTGAAGCCGCCAATGTCTATATTCTGTAGGATGATCCTTACTCAAATAGTTTCAGACATCGAAAGGGAACAATTAACTTTGCCTATGTGGAATTTCAAGAATTTTTATTAATCTGAGAGATACTTTGATCGATATTTATGAGATAGACGAAATAAAACGACCAAGAAATGATGAATGAACTATTTTGTGAAAATGCAGTTTTTTCAGTGGTCACTCGAGAAGCTCTAAATCTCTCTTAGGGTTCAAATTCAATTTACTTTTTCGGAAAATCAACTATACAAAGTAATTTTTAATTAAACCTACGGCTAGGGCGCAGATCATTTACGTTGAAGAAGGTATCCTTTATTTTGGCAGCATTTCTTTAACAGTCAACCAGTCGATTTTAATTGGTTTGCCCCATAAGCTGGGCCATATATCAAATCTGCTGCCATTAAGACTACCTTGTGGCGAGGGTTTTGAAGGATTCCATTTGATGTATCTTTTTGTTCCAGGAAATGCAGAGCAACATACCCAGGGAACAACGGTGAGTGGAGACCATCGCTTATTGATTTTTCTTTTAACATTATTGGGGAAATTAAAATTCTTCTTTGATTTGTTGTTTTCTGCTTCTATTATAGAACTTTCATGTTAAGCGCAGTTTGACCCACATTATATTGTTTTTTTTTTCAATTCGGGTAATTGTGTAGAATTTCATAGAAATTATTTGTTTTGATTGAACAGTCTTACCGAAGGATTATCGATCATATTATCATTTATTCCTAATTCTATAGTCCAATTTCTCCCTAAAGGAAATTGGCCTTTTTTATAATCGCCGTTTCTGCATCTTGATATTTCCTGCAAATAACCAAAAAAAAAATAGAATCTAATAATTTCGTTATTTTAATTATTCAGTAGTTCATATGTCAGTGAGTGAGTTAGAAGCCCCAAATAAGCTCATACCTAATCAGAATATTCACAGAATGTTTGGAGTGGATCTTTCGTGATGTATTCATATTACTCGTATCTATGAGAATCTATGCTGTGCATTTGAAAATTTAATCTTGAAGTGATGCGGATAAATCTAAATGAAAAGTAAAAGTAATTTGAAGTAACATGTTTCCTGCTTGTTAGAACTGGACCAGGTGCACTACTCTGCGCTTTCATAACAATAATTCACACGATTTCAGTTTGAGTGAACACCATATTTGACAATATTTGAATTTTTGAAACGATAGCTCAAATTTCTCTTAACAAATACAGAAAATGTCTTCTTATTGAAATAGTTCGTGTTTTACAGCATTTATTTCTCAAAGAAAATGTATTCCTTCCTACGAATACCAATTAATAGTACTCTGCAATTATTCTCCAATAATTACATTGTCATCAATTATTTTAGGCGATTCAATACCATTAGAAGGATTTCTATTCTGAACACTTCCGAACGAGTTGTTTTTATTCTAGGATTTATACTTAGTTTCGAAGTAATTTTGATCTTTTACCCACAACGCCATGAATTATTTCCTCAGAGAATGAAGACGAGGGACTACTTATTATTTCCTCTTCTACAATCCCAATTTTTTTAGATTTAAAATGCCATAAAAATAAAAATAACATAGAAACATATAACCATTTATAATAAATCGTAACCTATTAATGACGGTATCATCAAAGAAAGCAGATTAATTATTCGAAAATGTTCTGCTGGCTTATTTCTCTGACTTAATATTGGAGAGATGATATATTTCCACGCAGCTCATATACTAGACACGATACAAACTTGTTCACTAAAGTTTATTAAATGATTGATAAAAGTTATTATCGATATCAAGGTCTATTATGCCTCCAATCCGAGGTGTTCTTACCACATATATTGCTCGCCATTCAGTTCCAGAGTTCTAATGCATCTGGGCGTTGGCAATCAGATGTGGAGTATTCTTTGACCAGGTGATTAGTAAATGTAAATGTGTATGGAGTATATGTATCACTTACTATGTTGGCAAATAAAGTAGAATTTCAAAGAAAAATGTGTTTTTACTGAGAAGATCCGGGAATCATGATGGACTAGCCAAGAGAAATTACGCTATATTTTACAGTTTTTCTCTCGGTTTTTCTTCGATAAAGGCGAAAATGCAAGCCAGTCGGCTGAAAATGCAAATAGGGTTTATGGTTCTGATAGAGCCAAACACGCGCAATTTTGGTTTTGTCGATTTCGTTCCGGTAATTTCGATGTCAAAGATGCACCATGCTCTGGAAGACCAATTGTCGAAAATGTCGATATAATCATGAAGATTGGCGAGTCCGATCGTCATGTAGGCACTGTTTCGATTGCTCAAGAGCTGAAGATTGCACAAAAAAACCGTTCAGAACCATTTGCTAAGATTCAAGAAGAATTTCGATATATGGGCATCACACGAGAACGCAAAGAAACCTCATGGACCTAATTTCCATATGCAAATCGCTGCTGAATCACAACAAAATCGACCGATTTTTGAAGCGGTTGGTGACTGGTGATGTTAGGTCACTTACGACAACGTCAAGTGAAAACGGTCGTGGCCGAAAGGCGGTGAGCCGGCCAAAACGGTAGCTAAGCTAAGATTGACGGTCAGGAAGGTTTTTCTGTGTGTTTGTTGGGATTGGCAGGAAATTATTTACTATGAACTGCTACCTTACGGCACAACTGTGAACTCAGAACTATGCTGCCAACAATTGGACCATCTTAAGGAAGCAATCGCCCAGAAGCGACTAGCTTTGTTTAATAGGTGAGGAACTGTTTTCTATAAGGACAACACCAGGCCACACATGTCGATAGTGCTCCAGGAGCTGGAGTTCTTATGCATCCATCTTCTAGTCCGGACGTTGCACCAAGTGCACACCACCATCTGTTCCTGTTCATGGCGAACAATTTTGTTGGTTAGAAATTCGCTTCAATAGAGGCTTGTGGAGATCGACTGTCTCAATTTCTGCGAATTGGGACGGGAGGATTCCTATGAAATAGGCATAATGATGTTACCTCAAAAATGGCAACATGTTATGGAAAAAAACGGTGCATTTTAGACCTTAATCGGATCATTCTTACTATGGTCATTAAAGCCTTGTTTTTCATGCAAAAATAATGGCTTTCTTTTTACTACACCTTATATTCACGTCAACGCTTTCCTGTTCTTTGACAAATCCTTCCGAGGAGGTGGAAAATTCCGAGAAATATTTCGATACCTACATTGAAAAGGCAAAATTGAATCGAAACAGCAACATTAGAAATTTAGAAGCACTACCTTTTGCAGCAGCATCTACCCGGCTGAACCCCACGTTATAGAGATGTTAGCCATCAAGCCATCTGAATACCGCGACCAGAATGTCGCAAGTCATCTTGGACGCCGATCACGTACCAGATTTCGATTTAATTGAATCTAAACCGGCATCGATACGTCGGTAATGAGTCGTACTGAACACATGTAAACGTGCGTACGGTTCTTGAATAACCGATTTACGGATCGATGTTGGAGGGCGATTTGGTATGCGACGCGAGTGTCGAGACGATGAAGATGACGGGTCCGTGAAGACGATGTCGATATAGATAAGGAGCGATAAGGATTCAATCGCTTATAAATCGATGATCTCGCGATCGAGATGACCTGGAGCGGTCGTGTGGATGACGACATCCTCGATGTGCAGAGGTGGTCGTTTTGGACCGTGAGGAAATTTCGGGATGGCGACAATTCGGTATTATATACGGAGTCCGACAGAATGACGTCCGGTTAGTTCGTTTGCAGTTCAGAACTTTCAAGAGGAAATGTAGGTCCTCATTTGAACTCCATTGTTGAAGCAATATAATGAAAAGTTCCAAGACCATAATATAGACACCTAGGGCATTGATGATTTATCAATCATCTGAACACTGACATAATCATTCTGGGCGTGAGTGCAATGTTTGACAGTCTGGGGAACCCGTAGTCCAAGTCAAGAATATGGATTATATTCAGTTCATGCTAAATATAAAGAAGAATTTGATGATATATGAACATCGATTATCAATATAAGTTTTTCTGAGCTATAGACGAGTCCGTTGGAATATACAACCATTAGGAAAAAATACATTTGGAAAAATTCCACGTATCATTGCGAAATATCTGGAATGGTGTCAAATATACAGCTTATTTGCTGTGTCTAACATCAGCAACTCTTCTGGCAGAAGGAGGACCCAATATGACTACGCTGAAACGTTATGTTGGTTGGAAGAGTAGATGTTTATCTTCAAAACATGAATCCACGTTTCTGCAGGCAATCTAATATTCATGGGATCATTTCAGAATTGTCAGTTTGATATTAATTCTAGTAATGTTCCAGTAGTGTTCATAATTTGCTCTAATTTGGTTAATCAACCTTTTTGAATAGATATAAAAATTATTAACTTCTTTAAAATATTCCCAAGGATTATGGAGTTTATAACAAACTGAAATAAAAATTATTTGTTTCTACTAACCCCATTGGTCGAAAATCGATTTGGTAAAAGGAAACAATGAGAGGGCGTTAATATTACTTAATAAGAAGACTGAAATAATCAACACCGTGAAGAGGAGAAAACAGCAGTATTTGGGCCAAATCATGCGGAATGAACAAAGATGGCCTGTTTCAACTGATTCTGCTGGAAGGTCGAGGGGAGGAGAGGACCTGGCAGGAGAAGAATTTCGTGGGTCAGGAATTTGAGAGTTTGCTTTTCGAAGACCACAGTTGGACTCTTCCGAGCTGTGTATAACAAAGTTACAACAGCCAGAATGATCTCCAATATCCGATATTGGATTGGCACTATCAAGAAAAAGAAAAGGAAACACCCCTCTTCTACTCCGTGATTGAAGCTTTAATTAGATAGATTAGGTAGATTCATCAGTAAGCTCCACAAAAAATTTTGTTTGCACTTGTCATATAAATATCTGATACATTACATGTAACAGTCAATTATTGAATATAAAATACAAAAATTATAAAACCTCAAGTAACATGGTCCATACGGAAATACTGAATTGAAAAAAACAATAGTTTTTTTGTACCTCCAAACTTTTTCAGTTCAAACTACATATGTTGGTCAAATTTTTCTGCGCAATAATTTTCTGTTAATTGTCAAATTCAACGTGTAGAATACGAAAAGACGAACACTGTTTCAATATCAATGACATTTGAAATTTTTTTCAGTGACCCGTATTGTTGTTTTTTGCTATTACCCCTATTTTCCATTTACCCCATTTGAATCTACTGATCCCCCTTTTGAGCAGATGCTTTTATTCACATTTTGACCGTTGTTGCGTATTCTACGTAGAATTCCTTGAATATCCATCCATCTCAACTCCAGCAGCCGAAAAATTCTGAAAATTCGAAGTACGAGACGTTTTATCCCAAGGTGACTGATTTTTATTGATTCGTAAGTCCCCGACTTGGAAGTTGTGACAGAGACACCCCGCAGTCTTACTGTTAAATTAATTACTTCCATCCCGAGAAAACCACTGTATCTCACACTGTTCTGACTACTCAAGTTACCCGTTTCTTGGGCGCATACGAATTGCCTGATAATGTATGATTTATCTTCCTATGTCGCCAATGACCACCTCTTGGACGTGGCTGGGAATGAGTTACGTTTTTTTTCAAGTATTGGACCAGAGACTTCGAAAAAGCTTGATTTTTTATGGAGTTGGGTGAAGTACAGTGCATCCCATTTTGGGTGAGACAGCCAGGTTTCTCGCTTGTTATTTAAGATAGAGCCTTGCGGTTTTCACGTTCCTGTCCTACTTTTTCGTGAAACTCAAGTTGGTCTAATCAGATTGTGCATAACAGTTTCCGTTCAAAAGATACAGGGTGATTTTGGAAATTGATACTTTTCGTACCCCTTCTTTATCTCCGAAGTTATTAGAAATGATGCTGAGGTAAAAACTACGTCTGAATCAGAATTCTGCGTAGAATCCAGTGGCGTACTCAATATTTTTTTCGGGGTATGGTTTTGAAGATTCAACACAAACTTATGTTTTTTAATGGAACACCATGTGTATCATTACTTCGTTGAATTCGTTATTTTTTTACCTTCAAAATGATATATGACACTATGTAAGTAGGATGTTCAGAAATGTTAAAAAAACACTAAAACATCAAATAATGATGATTTTTTGTTAATTGGCAATGGATTTCCCATAGAAAAGAAGAATCAATAATGATAACAATAATTTATAGCGATGACAGCTAGATCAGATCGGTTTTTTCCCTCCAATGCCTACTTGATAAAACAATGTTCCCAAATGCATAGTAGCCATAATAACAACAAGGATGTTTGTGTCATCAATGACCTACTACTTTTGAAAATCGAAAGTAATAATCCCCTTATGAAACATAGAAAATTCATGGCCCATTCACAAAAAATCATCATTATTTGACGTTTTAGTGTTTTTTAACATTTCTAAACATCCTACCTACATAGTATCATATATCATTTTGAAGGGAAAAAAATAACGAATTCAACGAAGTAATGATACACATGGTGTTCCATTAAAAAAAATATAGGTTTGTGTTGAATCTTCAAAAACCATACCCCGAAAAAAAATATTGAGTACGCCACTGGATTCTACGCAGAATTCTGATTCAGACGTAGTTTTCAGCTCAGCATTATTTCTAATAATTTCGGAGATAAAGGAGGGGTCCGAAAAGTATCAATTTCCAAAATCGCCCTGTATCTCTTGAACGGAAACAGTTATGCAAAATCTGATTAGACCAACTTGAGTTTCAGGAAAAAGTAGGACAGGAACGCGAAAACCGCAAGGCTCTATCTTAAATAACAAGCGAGAAACCTGGCTGTCTCACCCAAAATGGGATGCACTGTACATTCAATTCGAACCTGAAGGATAATTTTGGATTATTATTATTTCCCGTTCTCATGAAAAATAATTTTCAGAAAAAATAAGGTTTCACTCCTACTGAATTGTTTGTATTTTATATTGGAAAGTTTATCCAAAAATTGTGTAGGAAAATCTGTTTGTCGCCGTCCAGAGCTTTTCTAGGAAAGTATGAGGGGGCTTTCCGCCTGAAATTTCATACAAAAATCATTTGTGATACCGCATATATTTTGCAATATATTTTGAAAATAATGCTGATGTCATCAGATAATTGCGAGGAATTTGACATAATAATCGCATTGGCTTTCATATCTCTTGAGAACGATCTGTTAATTTTAAAAAACCTAAAAATTTAAAACATGTATTGCTACGATTACACTGAATTACTAAAGAGATCTAGTTGTTGTAGTTTTGGAGTTATTAGGTCAACTTTGCAATAGATGGCTGTAGCGGTAAGTGGTAGTCGAAATAAATAGATCCTAGATGTCATATAATAAACTTAGGTATTTGTAAACATAACGCCATCGAAATATTAGCTGATTTGTGTCTGCATTATAAAGTTATTTTCGATTAAACATGTCAGCTTACGAGCCAAATTCTCTTCATTTGCAGGAGGTTTTGATTTGCTGCTTTAATTGAGAAAAATATACGGCTGACGCTCATCGACTGCTCTCAAATACATATGGTGAGGCCGCTATTAGTGAAAAAACGTGCAGAGAGTGGTTTCAACGCTTCAAGAACGGTGATTTTAACGTGCCTGAAAGTCATAGGAATGATTCAGAAACAAGGAAATTGGGTGCCGTACGAGTTGAAGCCGAGAGATGTTGAACGTCGTTTGTTTATTTGTGAACAGCTGCTTGCAAGGCAAAGTCAGAAAGGATTTCTGCATCACATTTTGACTGAAGGCGAAAAATGGGTTCATTACGATAATTCCAATCGCAGAAAATCATGGGGATATCCCGGCTTCCACGTCGACAGCCAGATCGAATATTCACGGTCATGCTCAATATTTGGTGGGACCAGCTCGGCGTAGTGTATCATTAGTTGTTAAAACCGACCGAAACAATCACAGGCGATCGTTATCGAACTATATTAATGCGTTTGAGCCGAGCATTGAAAGACAAATGGCCGCAATACAACTAGAGATATGATATAGGGATTTTACAGCATGACAATGCTCGATCATATGTTGCGAAAGTGGTCAAGACATACTTGGAAACACTTTGAAATGGGAAGTCCAACCCTACCCGCCGTATTTTTCTGAAGTTGCTCCCTGGGACTTTCACTTGTTTCGATCAATGGCACATGGCCTGACTCACAAGCATTTCCGTTCTTATGAAGAAGTTAAAAATTGGATCGATTTGTGGATCACTTCAAAAGATGAGCAATTTTTTTCAAAGCGGGATTCGTACGCTGCCCGAAAGATGGGATAAAGTAGTGGCCAGCGATGGACAATATCTTTTGAATCTTAAATGTATAACCAGCTTTTCAAATTGAGGCCTCGAATTTCGAAAAAAAAAACGGCGGAAGCAAAGTTGTACGTCTATGCTTAAATCTTGGAGCCTTAAATTCGATAAGAAATCTAACTGTTGTAAGTTTGGAGTTATAAAACTTGGAAACATCTATTCGAATTTTGAAACGAACGGTCTGCATCTGTGATTACGTTGTGTAGAATTTCGTGACCATTCGATTAATAATAATCGAGACAAAAATTGAAACGTAGTTGCTAGCCCCTTTCTTTGATAGGTAGGGAAATTCGAAAAAAAAAGTTGAAAAACTTGATTTTGATCAAGGAATTACCTACCGAACTTTTTATATATCTTGACCAAACACCCTGTAGAGAGGAGATAGAGAAAGTTATCCGTAGGTTTATGTTATGTTCAAGCAGGGCAACGTGTCTGCACAAAAATCGCAAATAATTTAGGATTCTTCGCATGAAAAAAAAAACAACTTTCCTTCCAACGAAGTGATTATAGAACCTTTGTAGACTATTTTGCACAGCAAGATAAAAATTTGTTTTTCGATTAACCATATGCCCAGCTTTGAATTCAAACATATTATTTCAAAATTATCATCAATAGAAGGATTGAATAATTTTAACCTTCTAACGATTTCATCAGATTCAAAGAACGTGATAGCTTTTGACTCCACTTCAGGTCTTGTCACAATTTTTTTGCTATTGTATCCATTGTATTCTCAAGTTGTTTTTTGCTGTTTGCATGTAATAACTCAAGACCCTGCCCCTCAAACCCCTCAGTTCAGCTCTTAATTGGCACGATTAGGAGCAATTACCAGAGTTATCAGTATGCAAAAGATTCAATCGACGGAACAAGTGTAGGCAACTAACGTATCAGCATCATGCCAACGTATAAATTCATATATAAATTAATTTACGATCCATAAGGCCTATTTCAGGAGAATTAATCACCGGTCGATGTCTATTAATATTTATTTTTGTCGCTAAGGTCGTTTCCACATAATTAATGTTGACTGCTTTCTCAGGGAATTCGTTGGCTCTACCTCCTGACGAAGTCTTGTATTTCACTGGCGGCGCCGACAGATGGAAATGTGAAAGGAGTTGAAGAACTGCCTTTTCAATTTTAAAACATACGATATTTGTTCATCTAAAAGCAAGAAAATGACGCTAAACTGGTAGCTTTTACGAGTTTTCTCATTTGACCATTAGGTCTTACTGTATTACTCGGAAATCACGAGTTTTTAAGTTGAATCCTGAAAAAGTTTGAGAGTTAAACATAGTGGTCACTAATCCATATAATGAACACGTCCAACACTGGTTTTATAAGATTCGGAAAACGAAGAATCATATATTTTTTTTACTAACAATTACAGTTATCTTTAAAACAATCCTTGAGAACTGATTACAAGGATTACAATACAATAATGTGCGTATTGTAGGTATAGCAAAAAAGATTAATAATGAAGGGTTTTCAAATAAGATGTTTCATTAAGATACTGATAAAAAGGGGATATTTCAAGAGAAATTTTGAAGGAAAAGTGTGCAATTCACGATAGAAAATTATATCAATCAAATGGCAGCCACAGTTGCGGTTGGAGAACCATATCATTTTCTTGAAATTTTCCATTACCAATTTGCGTATTCGCAGTTGAATGTCCTCGATAACTTTATGAATTACAACTAAAGTTTTGAATCGATTGTATATCTTCCAAGTGGCCCAAAAAAAAAGTCTTAAGGTGTTAAATCATGAGATCTAGCTGATCAATTCTGATCTCCCTTTCGAGATATAACACGGCTAAGAAGCTTTTTGCAATTTTTTCGTCGCTTGTGTTGTGTTTCATGTAGCGCTGTTGGTTAAAACGTCGTCCACATCAGTATATTTCAATTCCGGCCATAAAAAGTCGTTTGAACAAGTTTCATTTCCGAATAAGTAATGTTCAATCACACCATCAGTCCAAAAACCCCATCGAAGAGTGACACGTTGAGAATGGTGAGGCTTTTTAACGATAATTATTGGTTTTTAGATCTCCAAATACGACAATTCTCATTATTAACATAGCCTCTGAGGTTAGAATAACAGTGTAGATAATTTTCCGATAAGAATCCGGATCATTTTAAGCATTCTAATTCAAGAGTCCAAACTGTGAAGATACGACGTTGCTGGTGATCGACCGGTTTGAGTTCTTGTGTTACCTGAACTTCAAAAGCTCTAAGACCTAGGTATTTTTGCAAAATACGGTGTTATATCGTTTTTGGAATGTATAATTCCCAAAATCGCCTAGAAGTAAACCTGGGTTTTCATAAACACTACAGGCTAGAACCAGTTGTTCTTGAGCAACGCACAAGGTTTCGATTCTCCACATAACTAACTCATCCCAACAACTCGAATTTTTCCACCAGTTTCACTGTTGCCGGTCGAGAAGATGCTTCACGACGACCCAAAAGTGCTTTAGTTTTGGAAATTTTTCTAATATTTTTGATAATATCATTGATGATGTGTGTATCTTTCCATTTTTACTTGACAAATGTCAAAAGATGACAGATGAAAATATGATCAAATTCTAATCGTCGTACAGCAACATGAATTGCACGTTAGCTTAGATTTTATATCTATTATTATCATCGTGAAAATGAGCCTTAAGTATTACATACATAAGTTATGTGGTTGAATAACTGTAAAAAGCTATATATATGAGGTCCACAGGGTGCTTTGATTGTATGAGCTTTCAAAAACTCCCGTCTTCATTCTTTTGATATTTTACTCTTTTCTATGATTATAATGTCAATATCAACCAGAAATTTTACATACTCCTTGAAATTGTTCTTCAATATTTACCTGCAAAATTTTGACCCGATATTCCGCTTGAATTTTCTATGCTTCTGATGACGCTATCAACACAAAATTTTGCACGCAGCTTGAAATTGTTATTCCAAATGAACACCAAAAATTTTATTGCGATCGAATCTATTGTCACTGCAATATTTGATCTTTCTTTTCTAATTTCTTTCTTGAATTTTCTATAGTTTCAATGCGATCAGCTTGAAATTTCGCACGAAGATTAAGAATATTATTTCATATCAGCACCCAAAATCTGACCTCTGTCGGAATCATTGGGTGATTTATTTCAAGATTCTTCTTGAATTTTTTTATGGTTCTGATGAAAACATGGATCCTGAAGGTTATCATAATGTAAAGGTAAAAACGAAATGAGGATGAAAATCATTGTCTGAATTGTCAGAATATTAAAAATTAAAAAACCACGGATTCCAGAGATCTGACTATCTTAAGATCGCTCAACACTCCATCACCTGTTGCTGCGTGAATATCCCTCAGCTTCCCTCGAAGACTCCATCTGCTCGCCGTCGGCGACTCCTGCTATCCACCTGCGAAATGACCATTTTCCGAATGGAAACTGACGTTCCCCAAAACCCCCCGGGACGTTATTAATAACGTCCCCTACCGCGGTAACTCCCCAGCTTTGAGTAATGGCCGATGCCTCGACTCGTTAACAGTTCTGCTGGATGAAATCGCTCGTAAATATCACTCGGATTGACGATCATCGGGTTGCTGTCGGAATTAAGGGTGTATGCTGGCACCCCGATCTGATGATCTATCGCACGCCCCGTCTTGAGTTGGTTAGAACATACAGGGTGAGTCTTTGACTTATACATATCTTTCAAAAGTAGGTTCTTGAGATCAAAAGGAAGACTTTTTTCATTTACGTTTTTTTTCGATTCGGCGGAGATGAAGAGAGCCTTTTTGAATTTTTATAATGAGCTATGCCATCCCTGGAAACCTGCAAAATGAACTTTTTGCAAGCATGGAATATACCACCTCAACATTGGAAATGAACAACTATATTAGAAAAACCAGCATTAACTCACTTTCTTTATTTCAGTATCGTAATGAGTTCATTACAGTACTAAAAACAGTGTTGTAATGAACTCATTACAGCATTGTTTTTAGTTATATTTTTCGTTTTGTGGTTGTCCTATCAAATTTCAACACACTTCAATTGTCAATATAATATTGACAATTTGGATATACTTGTAGTGAAATGATATGCAACTTTATTCGCAATTTCTCTTGATTTTGGTGCTGTTAATTCGATTTCGTCATACATAATTCACGAATTTAATGCGTAACTATAAATTATTTCAAAATTCGAAACGAACGATTCAAATTCCGTAATCTGTCAATTTCATTAACAGTCACACCCACTGCCAAGATTCAGTACAAAGGTCACTAGGGTATATAATCTGAATTTTTCATTGAATTTCGACAATATTTCACAAAACTTGACTGAAATAGAGAAAATATCGTCTAATACTCGTTGCAGAAGGCAATTCCAAAACTTATGCGTTAAGCATTCGTGTTGGAATAGGTAGGATCCCATTCTGCAAATTGTTTGAGAATATACTATTTTTCATTCCATTTGGTGAACGAAGTAGTATTCATAATACAGTTACGATAATTTCGATTACGATAAATGTTGAATATTCTTCTCTTGATTTCTATATTATTTTTAATAATAATAGCGAATTCACCTAGCAACCATTATTAGGTCTGGTATTCATCTCCAATCGTGTATTATTATCGTTGTTCATTTCATTTTGTACAAGAGTTACCCATTGAACTTTCAACTATATATACACTGCGCAAAAAAAATTAACGCACATTCTGAAAATCTCAATTTTAATGAAAGTTAACTCTACATTGACTTTATAACTTATTTTTATGTTCTCTCGGGAAGGTTTTGAACGAAACAATACACATTAAATGGAAGAAAAATTCAGGATTTCAACGAATCTTAAGTGAAAGAAGAGAAATAAACAATTTTCAAAATACTGGAATGCTGATAAGTGATTTAATACTGCTCAATCGGATTGAGATCTGGACTTCTTGCTGGCCATTCCATTTGAGAGACTTCAACCTCTTCAAGGTACTCCTGAACGATGCGCGCACGATGGGGTCTGGTATTATCGTCCATAAAAATGAAATTTTCACCAATGTATGGGGCAAATGGCACTACATGCTCTTCAAGAATGTTCCTTATATACCTATCAGCATTCATAGCACCATTATCAACGACCACTTGATCTGTGCGAGCAGTCAAAGATATTCCACCCCATACCATAATCGATCCTCCCCCGAAACCAGTAGTATTCAGGAAATTGCACTGAGCATATCTTTCATGTGGACGTCTGTAAACAAGGCAACGTCGATCACAATGGTAGAGGCAGAATCTAGACTCATCTGTGAAGAGAACTCTTTACCAATCAGCCTCTTCCCAATGGATATGCTCTCTCGCAAAACTCAAACGCGCCCTTCGATGGGCTGGGGTAAGAGCTGGGCCTCTGACCGCGACACGAGGTTTAAATCATAATCTCTGAAACGATTTATTATTGTCTGAGTGCTTATTTGCACCCCATGAGTTTGCTCAAGCTGATTTTGAAGGAGGCGAGCGGTTGCAAACCGTTGTCTCAACGAAGAAACTCTCAAGTAACGTTCTTGAATGGCAGTTGTTACCCGTGGTCTACCCTGTCCTGGTCTTCGGACATTCATACCTGTCTCCCTGAATCGCTGCAACATTCTGGACACACTTGTATGGGAAACTCCAAACCTTTCTGCAATTCTTGTGTATGTCCACCCTTCTCGCAAAACTACCGCTTGGGCACATTCCTCTTGGGTCAAATTGCGTGTTTCGCGTTGCATAGCGATCGAGCGTAGAAAATCAAACGAAAGAAAAACTATTGATCACTAGAATTGATCGAGAACAACTGATTTCAGAATGGAGCCAATACATTCAAAATCTGATAATCTCATCTTTTTTTATTCCTGCTGGGAAAAAACATCTGTATTGAAGAAAAACGTTGAAAGTAGATAACATATGCATGCATAATTCTGATAAAAATAATTATCATTGAGAATTCAGTTGTAGAATAAATTTGAGATTTCCATAATGTGCGTTAATTTTTTTGCGCAGTGTATATCTGCAATGTTCAATGGGAATGCGGAATTAATTTTAATGTACGTTCCTCCAATGGGATGTTAGACATTTCAATGAATTGATTGAAGACCTGAAAAAAGTACAGATCGCGATCTAGATTTCATGTTAATTCCTGGAAATATCCATTTTCCAGACCGTGACTTCAATACGTGCCTGCCAATCAGATGAAGTACCTCGAGGGATCCGAAAAACAAGTTTCGGATTGCATTTGTTTGCTGACGCTTATGAAATTCACTTAACACTCTAACATTCATATGAGTACCCAATATTGCGCTTACGGTTAAAATAATAACGATTTGTTTGTTTTTGTTTATAGTTTCACACCTGGCTGCCTTATAGCGAACGTACCGAAGCTGAGAGCCGTCATAGATTTAACGGATACTGAAACTAAAGACAGGTACTACTGCAAGAAAGTAAGTGTTCTCATTTTTTTTTTTTTTGGTAGAATTTCTTAATTTGAAGGGGTTAAAAAACCTTCGATAGATAATACTTCCGAGTTTACCGGATCTTTGTGATCTCTTTTGAGAGTAATTCCTGCTATTATTCTATATTTCAATGAAGTCGCTATCATTATTTTTATTAATTGAAACTGTTCTCCCACAAAATACATTGGACAATTCTGAACATAATTGATTTCGTATCTGTCTGTCATATGTATGATATGTACTGTCTACAAGTCAAAGCTATATTTTTGAAAAAACCCACCAAACATCATTACAGAAGAGGTAAACTATAATTTCTTGAAAAAAATGATCGACCGTAGTAAAGTGATGCCCTCTATCCATTTGCTTCGAAAAAAAAAGAAGATGAAGTGAATATACAACTTCGTGCACATTGCAAAGTTTGGTCATCGCACGAGCGCCAGAAGGAAAATTAATAGGTAGAGAAGCCACGTGTTGGTAATCCCTCTCAAGGACCTTTTTTACC
Source organism: Harmonia axyridis (assembly GCF_914767665.1). Lineage (NCBI taxonomy): Eukaryota > Metazoa > Arthropoda > Insecta > Coleoptera > Coccinellidae > Harmonia > Harmonia axyridis. The sequence goes on from NC_059501.1 coordinate 71,560,199, forward strand.
TCTTCTGATAAAGTTCCAGATGACCTACTCATAACTTATTCAACAAATATCTCCAAACATTGTGTTTTACAAGAGTCGGATGGGTTAAACTGTCCTGTAAGCTCTCGGACAATTTAAAACTTAGATCAAGTGGATATTTATTTTTATCCAGCAAATAATCCAACTTTATTTATGACTGATGAGAGGTGTCATTGTCATTTGTCATTGTGTAGGTGTATTTTGAATGAAAGAGAATGTATCAGATTATTCAACGATTTGTGTGAACATGGATCTTTCTGAGTTTAGACGAATTTGACGATTGTCATCTCATCCAAGAAAACGTCTGGGAATTAGACCTGATTTTGTTAATATGACGTTGAAGAATTCAATTCTAAATTGTCTCTAGTATAATTGGATTTCCCAGGTTCAAATCATTTTGGTACAAAATAGATCGAATGAACGTCAACAGAATAAGAAGAAAAAATGAACAAGATTAATAGAAATTCAGACCAAATAGTTAATAAAGGAAATGAAAATTTTCTCCAATCATCAAATGGGTTATTTCCTCGGGCAGATAACTAGCTCTACCACAATGATTTGAAGAGACTTTTTCATGAATTCGAATAAAAACACCCATCGAAAGAAAGTAATTTGAATTTTTTAAATATTTCTTATTCAATATTTTGACATTCATCGGAATCAATCACCATCAATACATCATGATACATGAATATACAAGTTACAAGTACTCGTTCTACATTTTTTAAACAGTTAAACAGTTGAAAATACTTATTATTTCACATCTAAATGCACAATTTGATTTCTATTTTATAGTTTTTTCCGTTCGAGAGTTATCGAAAACGATAGGTTTTTTGACGAAATGAACGAACCCACAAAAATAAATCTATCAATACTTTGGAACAATAATAGTGTTGACGATAAATTGAATGTTGTAAAATCATACAAATGTAGACAATTTGAGCATCGTAGTCTTTTGTTTGTTTCTGATTTGTATTATGATATATAGAGCTAAAAGAACATTTGATTCTTCAAATTTCAGGGATGTAATGATTAAAAAACTAGAATTCATTTAGAACTTTGATTACAACCACAGAAACCTAGCATAAGTTCATACTCTATCTGTTTCAATTTCATCTTAATCTTATCATTTGGTGTTTTACCAACTCACTTCTGCTACTGTCCCTTCTTCAATACTCTAATGACCCTAATCGTATCATCAATCTAACCAAAAAAAAACGAACCATCACCTATTCAAGCCAAGTATTGATAATCAAGTATGTACATACTTTAATTCGTCTCTCTATGCCTTCCTAATGAAGCCATAGAGAAAGCGCGTAGGCCCCCCTCGTAAGGGGGGCAAGGTCCCCTTATCTAATCTCGAAGAACACTGTGGTACCTCCGGAATGTTCAACGACGAAGAAATTTTGATTCGAGTTAATTACGCTCGGACTTTGTCATAATGAAACTGACCATAATCGTTTGTCTCATCTGAGATTACGTGATGATGTTGAGCTGTTGTTTATGTGGGTCTTGCGGGGAGACGTCTAGGGAATAGAGATCTTGGGGTCAAGCCAGGGATGTCTTCATCTCGAGATAATTGTGACATCTTCATCTGACGTGGGACAGATGCAGATGGTGGTATTATCCCTATCTGATCCTAGAATCTTTCTGAATGAATTCTTACTAGCTGATGGTGATTGACTGGGTGTTCTTGGGTATGCTGCCGTTGTAGAAATTGTGGTTTTTGGAGGATTCAATTTTTTTTAGATTCATTAAAAAGTTTTTTGTGGTTGAGAATTTCGTTGAAGTTATTTATCTATAGAGTTCAAATTTTGCTAGATGTTATCTCCGATTCTGGGAACTACAGAAGAGAAACATTGGAAAGTATAGTTAACATCTCTTTTTATGAGAAAAAATAGAAAAATGAAAATGCAGAAATTAAACTTTTCCATTTTTATCAGACCCTCATAACTTCCCACATTATTAATGGTATAGCTTTTGCAACAGAAAAAACAAGAACTTTATTTACTTGCAATTTTCCAGAGAATCCGATAGTTATTCTAAAAAAAAAATTTTTCTCACAAGTTCTTGGTCTATAATACAGATAGAACACAATTTTGTTTAATAACTCAAAAACTTATGAGAAACGTTTTTTTGAGCACAACCATAAGATTATATGGAAAATTTCAATAATGTTTTTGTTTCATAGCGATAACATCAAGAATGTAGAAATTGTGATAGTTTGATGAAAATAGAAAATTCGAATTTTCGTTCATATTCTCGTTTGTTGAAAGAAAAAGGTACACAATGTGCCAAGCATTTTTCTTCAACTGTTGTGGTTCCCAAGGCCATCATAAGATGAATTTTTTCACTTTTCTTTCAACCAGTTTTGGAGACTTGCTCTGAGATTGAAGATGATTAATAATTGAATTGGTGCTGTAGTGAAAAAAAGAAAATTGAGAAAAGCACTAGGTTGGCATAAGAAGTTTCAAGTGCTAGTTGATTCATGCGCATATTGCGCCTTCGGAGATGAAAACTGTATACCTTAATATATATGAGATATGATTCACCATGACGTCATTGCTGTCGGTTAGTTTTTAGCATCAATTTACTAAATTTGAGAAGAATTCTTGGACTACATTATTTGTTATTGAAATTTGTAGATTGTAAATTTGAGGGGGGTTTTATTGCTTCGACCTTATATTCTGTTGTTCCCTCATCAGAGCTGTACCCGCCATTGGTCGTCCTCATCTCGCCCTCCATTTCCAGAGTTCTATTTGAACTTCAGTATCTGGAATGGCTTCAAGGAGGTTACTTCCCCACTCATACAAGTCCAAAGCATTCTTTTTGCGTTGGCTATAGATGGCGAGGCATTCCGTCTCCAGGTGATCCAGAGTTTCTGGGGAGTTGTATAGATAGAAACTATACTGAAGAAAACATGCAAAGTGCTATAAGTCAAGTGAAATCCTGTAAATTATCGCAGAAAACAGCATCTGAAAAGTATAAAATTAATAGAACAACGTTCTTATAAAATTGATTTGTGGATACTGCAACAAGGGCACCGAGAATTATCGTTATGAATGTCCGAGAAGTGAAGATTATAAAGAATAAGTGAAAGCAAACATCTTTTTTCAAATATTTATTTGGTTTTTTAATTTCTTCATTTCTATTCAGCTCCTCTTCCCACATTCCAAACTTATCGATAAATAAATCTTAGGTAAGCGAGACGTCAGGTGGAAAACCTACTAGACTACGGCTGAAAAGCCGGGAATTTAAAAAGAAAAAATTGTTTTTGTACTTTGTGGTATCGCGTTTTCGTGGGGATTATTGAAACACTGATGGACGACAGACGAGAACTTTATTGTGGTACAGCACTTGGAAATATCCGTGAACACTCTACTAACTCAACTGGTAATCCTCTTGTAACTTACTGAACTCTCCTTTTCCCAGTTTCATACCTGAATTACAAATATAAAATCATATTGTATACCATAGATTTCTTCTTCCTTTTCTTATTCTCTAAGTTGTATGCCTGGGCAATGGTATCATGGTGCCTGCACACTAATTAGGGTAGGGAAAAGATATTTTTTATTGTATCTTTCTGAGAACCCTATGAATGAGAAAGTTGTACACACAAGTAACACGAAAGACCATTGTTACACTAATGTAGGTACATTTATATCAAGTATTGTGACGATTATTTCGGCTAGCCACAAACATTATCTCTAATTGCTTTTTGTCACCACATCTTGTAACTCCTTTACTTCTCACAGATGGTTACACTTCTGATGATGACCCATGGCATAATCTATGTATTTCAATTTATCATTGATAATGGAATTTTTTCAGGACTTCCTCGATGCCAACATCGACCATCTGAAGATGCGCATCGCAGGAGGCGGTCTAATACCTGGAATGAACAAAATCAAGGAGTAAGTACACTTTTTTTCATCATAACTCCCTTTCACCCACTCCTCATCATCTCGGGCGTCGTCATCGTGAAAATAATGTCACCGATGGATGTATCACCGGTAAAACCTGTTGTTAAAAGTTAATTAACAAATTTACAGACCAATAAATATCATCATACAGGCTGCAGAGACCGTACATTATTTACGTCCATTCCACAACACAACGTTTTGTGTAATATGGATTGCGAATAATATAATCATACAGGGCAACCGTGTGTTTCAGCAACAATAAAGGTAATTATAACACTGCTTTATGCAACGAACGGGCAGTAAATCAGCCTTTATGCACGGGCCCGTGTAATCTTACTTATATCACGTTTATTATCATCATTCCGTTTTATTGCGCCAATGGTTGGCATTCGTGTTTTGAAAACTGTTAATTGATATGCGCCAAGGAAGTCGGGCTTGTCGCGACCACGTCGACTTGATTGAATTGCGACGTTTTCCACTTGGATCGCGTGGGAGCTTTTGATTTGGCGGAGGGACTCAAGGATAGGCCGCATTCTAGAGATGTCAGGGATCTATTCGTTTGACGTACATGAAGAGTTATTTTTTGGCTATCAAATATAAGCTGTAGTAATAATAATAATAATAATAATAATAATAATAACATCCATTTATTTCCAAAATTGTTATAAATAACAAAGAGAAAACAGGTCCATAATTCCTAATTCAAAAAAAAGAGAAAACAACAAATTCTAAATATACTTCAATATGCAGTATTCCTTGAACTCTGTTATAGAGTAGGGTTCACAATCCATAATCATTGAAAAAAGTGTCTTTTTGAAAATTTTGAAGTCGAATATATTTCTTAGTATTCTCGGTAGATAGTTGAATAGTCTAAGGCACATGTAAAAAGTACTATGTTCAGTACTTGACAGTTTGTGAGGTGGAAAAAAATACTCGTATATTCTCCGAGTTGAATTTACATTCTTACAACTCTCGAAATATAATTTGTTCTTGTGAAAAAATAATAAGATTCTATAAATATATAGACCAGGCAAAGTAAGAATATTATTTTCTTTGAATACTCCACGGCAAGATTCCCTAAATTTCATGTGAAAAATTGTTCTTATAGCCAGTTTCTGAGTGAGGAAAACACGCTCCGCAGAAGAACTGCCCCCCCAAAAAATTATTCCATATGACACAATCGATTGAAAAATAGCGAAATATATCATCTTCAATGTGTTGAGATCCACTTGGTTTCTTAAAGCTCTTATCATATATATAATTGAATTTAATCTGGTTGTAAGCGTTTCACAATGTACTGACCAGTTCAAATGCTTATCGATATATACTCCGAGTAGTTTAGTTTGGGAGCCTATCTGAACTGTTCCATTATCAAAAGTTATATTGTCCGGAACTTTCAAGTTAGAACGACTACTCAAAAATATTACAACACTTGTTTTGTTCAAGTTTAGCCGCAAGCCGCAGTCATCACACCAGTTCTCGATCATAGACATAGATGTTGTTAAATTGGTCATCACTCTTTCAATAACTTTGGAAGATACTATAATGTTGGTATCGTCAGCATAAAGATAAGTATCGACAACTTCTTCGGCTGTCAGTTTGAGCTGTAGTGGCTGACTTTCTTCTTGTGGTTGAAAAATATTAGGTAAATCATTTATATAAACTATGAATAAAATGGGACCCAATATGGTCCCCTGCGGAACGCCCCTCACTATTGTCCCTTCTTGAGACATATTACATCTTTTCCCATTTCGCAATACAACTACCTGTTTTCGATTGATGAGGTAACTTTCGAATAGTTTAAGTGGCATTCCTCTTATACCAGATCTTTCAAGTTTCAATAATAATGTTTTATGATCGACACAATCGAATGCTTTAGAGAAGTCTACAAATAGTCCTGCAGGAATCTCCCCTCTTTCCAGAGAAAGTGTTATACATTGGAGAAATTCAAAAATGACTGTGTCTGTGCTTTTGTTTTCAGTGAAACCATGTTGTTTAGTAGTGAGAACATTGAACTTCCTGAAGAATTTCAGAATCCTATTTGACAGAATTTTCTCAAAAATTTTAGCGAATGAGGTGATAAGACTAATTGGTCTGTAATTAGATAGATCATTTTTGTCATTCTTTTTGTAGGAAGGCATGACAATTGATTTCTTCAGAGCGTCAGGAAATATGCCGGATCGGAAAGCAGAATTGATCAGAAAACAAACTGGCTTCACTATATGTATGAAATGGCGCTTGATCAATGTCATCGGAACACTATCATATCCAAAAGAGCGTTTATTATTCATCATTTTGACAACAGAAAAAATCTCACTCTCTGGGACTTCGAACAAACAAAATGAGTTCAATACTGTAGATTGTTTATTACAGTCAGTGGTAGGGCAGGCGTTAAATCCATGATTTGGGTTTGATATATTAATAAAGAAGTCATTAAATCTGTTTGCTAAAAGAAACAGTTCACGATCATCCTTGTCATTAACAGTAGGGAATACATTTTCCGTTTTTTTATATGTATTTGTTGCTTCCCTGACAACATTCCATGCTGCTTTAGATTTGTTTTCCGCTTTGTATATGATAGATGAATTTGATCTTTTTCTGTCTTCAACTAAAGAAGCGTCGTATTGGCGTTTTAAATTTCTATAATCAAGTAAGAGTTCCGGCTTATATCTAGATAATATAAACAGTAAGTCCAAACGTTCTTTTATGGATCGAGTTTCTGCTGTAAGTACCGGTTTTTTATTTTTCTTAATTTCAATAGTTTGCACTGGAAATGATCTCTGAAAAGTTTCATCAAACCTGTTCCCGAAAAAGTTCCACATTTCATTGATATTATTAACAGGAATATCATAGAGTTTCGACCAATTTATGTCCGATAGAAGCGACTCAAAAACCTGATGGTTGTGCTCATTATATATTCTATTTGTTTTAGTTTCTTTTGGTTTAACTTCATTAATTTGATGAAAAAATGTGAAAATTTGTCCAGAGTGGTCAGATAAATGACCTTCAACTAAAGTTGTGATTCCATCAATATTTGAAATAACGTTATCTAGGCAAGTTGCTGAGTTTGGTGTTATTCTCGTTGGTTGCAATAAAGATACTTTCAAATTATATGTTTCCAAAATTGAAAAAAAAAGCCTTGAATCATTGGATACGGATAGTAAATCTATATTAAAATCACCGGAAATAATGACTTTTACATTTTCCACCTGACATCCGTCAAGCACTGAAATATACCTTTCAAAAAAAATGTCAACATTACTTAAAGGGAATGAATTTGGGCGGTATATACATATTATCAAATATTTTTCCGAATCAATCATTATTTGACTGACACAGCATTCAAAACAACCAATAACACTTAGGTTCTTAAAATCTTTTCTGTGGGAATACTGCATACCTTTCTCCAAGAAAATAGCGCATCCACCATGTTTTCCTTTTTCTCTACAGTATGAAGAAACCAGAACGTAACCAGGTGGAGTATATAGCATCAATTCCTCTTCTGATTTCCAATGTTCCGTTATGCATAAGATGTTTATTGCTTGACTTGATAATATATGTTGTAATTTCAGGAAAGACGTACCAATGGATTGAACGTTTTGATTGAGAAGACGGAAATTTTTTTTAGTGTTCATTATTTTATGATGTTGACTTGCATAGTGTCTTTCCGAAAAAAATTTCTGAAGTTGAATTCTCTCAATACAACACCATTCGGCCATGATTCTGGCATAGATAATTTCATATATAACATCTCAGTGGGTACTCCTATACTGAATGCTGAATTACTTCCTTTAGTGGGAAGCTTCTTCACTTCGAATTCATTGCTGCCTGTGGAATTTTGTAGAAAATCCATTATATCTTTTTCAATTATTTCATTACCAGAGATTCTTCCAACATAAAGCCATTTTCTTCGTAAGGCCCCTTTGATCTTTGACTGGGCAGTCACCTGTTTAGTTCCTGTACATATTAGTCCAGATTTTTGTCCCATTCGTTTTTTCTTCACAACAGTTGTCCAATCCGTATCATTTTTCTGTACATCGACCTTTATAGATTTCATAGTATTTCCGGTCTCCTCTTGTTTGTTGTTTACCACTAAATTAATTTTGTGTGATTTTACGTTTGGTGGTTTTAATCTATTTTTATTGAGCTCATCAGGTACCAATTTATCAGGAGTATTATATATCAATATCGGGATTTTAGGATCGTTAGTTACCGTTTCCGTATTATTATCATTCATATTTATGGGTCTGTCAGATGAATGCTCAACAAGTGTGGGAATATATTGTTTATTCACATTTTCTTGTACACGTTCTTGTTTACATTCCATATCATTTATTCGTTGTAGAAGCAATGTGTTATTCAATTTAAGAATTTCATTCTTTTCGTTTGAGGATTCCAATAACTGAATGAGAAAGTTGATTTTCATTTCAAACATTTTCTTTTCCATGAAGTCCATTTTATTCTCTGACACATCTTTATCTTTTTGTCCCATATTTTCATAGGACTCGCAACAGTTCACATGAAATCCGTCGATAAATTTGACGTTTTCCATCTTCTTTGCACAAGATTTATGCATAATTTCATCGCAAAAGGTGCATATCACTACACTACATTTTTTAGAACAGCATGCATAGTTTTTCTCGACTTTAATTCCCTCAAAAACATCACTATTTATATGCTTTTGAGAGCCCGCTTCTGACACGTCGTCACTCTCGTCCGCCATGGTTGAGAATAATAAGATATAAATAATAATAATAAATAATAAGAAATCCATTATTTTTGCGTGAGTAACAAGGCTTTAATTACCATAGTCAAAATGATCGGATTTAGGTTGAATATGCGTTGTTTTGTTCGATAACTTGTTTCCATTTTGAAGGTAATATCATTATGCCTATCTCATAGAAGCCCTCGTCCCTATTAGCGAAAAATTGAGACGTTCGATTCTCGCAAGTCTCTGTTTGACCAGCAAAATTGTTCGCCATGGACAGGAATAGATGGTTATCACTTGGTGCCAGGTCCGGATTATAAGGTGGGTGCATAAGAACCTCCAAACCAAGATCCCGGAGCTTCTGGCGAGTCATTATCGATATGTGTTGCCTGGCGTTGTCCTGATGGAAGACAATTCCTTTCGTATTGGCCAAAGTTGGCCACTTCTGGGCGATTGTTTCCTTCTGACAGTACAATTTTTGACAGTAGCGTTCTGAGTTAACAGTTGTACCGTATGGGAGTAGCTCATAGTAAATAATTCCTCGTTAATCCCACCAAACAAACAGCAAATTCTCCTGGCCGTCAATTCTAGCTTGGTCACCGTTTTCACTGGCTCACCTCGTTTCAACCTCAACCGTTTTCGCTTAACGTTGTCGTATGTTATTCACTCTTCATCAGCAATCCCCAAATATCACCCTTCAACAATAGGTCCATTTTGTTGCGATTCAACAGCTATTCGCAGATGGAATTTCGGTCCATGATGTTTTCTGCGTGTGTTACCCATACATCAAGCTCCTACTTGAGACCAGCCTCATGCAAATGGTTCCACGGGGTTTTTGTGCAATATTTAGCTCTTGGGCAATCGAATCAGTGCTTTCATGACGGTCGGACTCGACAATGTCCATGATTTCATCGACATTTTCGACAATTGACTTTCCTGCATCTTTGATAACGGGAACGGAATCGAAGAAACCAAAATTGCGAGTGATTGGCTGTTACAGTATCTGGAGCATAAACACTATTCACATTTTCAGCCACCTGGCAGACATTTCCGTCAATATCGAAGAAAAACTGTAAAATATAACGTATTTTTTAACGAAAGTGTCCATCTTTGACGCGCGTTAAAACTTAACTAAGTCATAATCACAAAACTGCCAAAAAAATGTTTTTATACTATCTCAAATTTCTAACGCCATCTTTTGGAACCAGATCGGACTTATGCAATGCGAGATATAGATAATCAAAGCCAATTATTGGAAAAATAATTTCTTTTTACTACACCTA